>NW_015167211.1:30790-49726 GCF_001447785.1 Gekko japonicus
ACACACCCCTAATGTAGCCAATCCTCCAAGAGCTTACAGTAGCCCCTGTAAGAAGAGCTCTGTAAACTCTTGGAGGATTTTGGTACATTAGGGGGGTGCCGCCTAATATGCAAAGGAGCTCCTGCTACAAAAAGAGCCCTAAACTCTGTGCGCCGGATCCCACTTTATCAGATGAATAAAGTGGCAGGTGCATACATATAAATAGAAACAAACATTTTCAACAACAGAGGGAATGCCTACTCTGCTCAAGTTCAGTTTGTCCACAAAATGTGAGCAGCGCCTGTAAGCAAGTGAACATGTTTCCTTATTTCCATGCACTCGAAACCGTTCTCTACCACAAATGTTTTTTCCCTCTCCAGTGCATTTCCCTCCAAGCGCTTCTCCACATCTCCCCCGGTCACTCTCTGCCCACCCAATTAATAAATACTATCTTAGAATCATGGAATCATAGAATGTTAGAGCTGGAAGTGGCCTGGTTCAGATTGCCTGGAATGGAATGGCAAGGGAAAGCTTGAGACGAGCGCAAGCGGACGTTCATACAGGAACCCCCATGTTTAGATCTGTATCCATTTCTTATTTCCCAGAGGTCTGCAATAATGCACACCGTAAAATGAAAATGGCGTTCCGGTAAAATTCCAGGCGGCCTCAAAGCACTTTCAGGGTTGACAAAAGGGAAGTCTAAGTAGGTCTGCTGAGAAGTAATCAGAAGTAATCCTTTCCCCCACTTAAACATTCAAGTGATGTCTCAGTGATTGACTCTGATAAACACACCCTTAATGCATGGCAGACTCTGTGTGGCAAACACCCTTGTCTCAAGTCTGCTATTTCCCCTAGACACAAGCATCAGCACACTCCCAGTCCTTTGTCCCGCCTCTTGACCAACAATCGACCAGTTCAATGCTGTCACTCATCCCCCCCCCGCCCATTTCTAGTATGTCACCTTTTGGATCCATAATTTCCTGCCTAACACTTCGATCCAAATTAGCCAATAGAATTTAAACGTGTTGGCTCTATCCCAATCCTGGCGATGTATCCTACTAGCTGATGCATCTTCCAACGTTTTGTACAATCTAAATAGAGCTTCCCCAAATCCCAGAATTTTGCAGTACTTTCCCCCCCAAACCATCCATATTCTGCCCCCGTGTCTCAGCACACAACCACCTAGAGATCTTGAACTGGCCTCGATCTCTGCTCTGTTCTTCTTTCTTCATTCTTGCCTCACTCTGCCAATGTTCCCTCTAAGCTGTGGAGTTTGTATCCTACTAGCTGATGCATCTTCCAGCGTTTTGTACAATATAAATAGAGCTTCCCCAAAATCTCAGAATTTTGCAGTACTTTTTCCCCCAAACCATCCATCTTCTGCCCCCGTGCCTCAGCACGGAGATCACCTAGAGATCTTGAACTGGCCTCGATCTCTGCTCTGTTCTTCCTTCTTCATTCTTGTCCTACTCTGGACCCCTCCCCTCCAGAACGTCTATGCCTCACTGGACAGACTCATACGTTTTAATTTGGGCCCTTTTATTTGTTCCTTTAATCACTTATTGATTAGGTACTTTAGGGTTAAGTTCACTGTAGGTGCATGCACATTTGTACATACGTTTAATTCCCTTGATTGCATCTCATTATTCCCCATTCCTGTATTCTGAGTTATTCTGTTTCCCACCTTTTAATTCTGGGGATCTTCTCATTGCCATAATGTTCTACTCTAGGTTCATGACCTTGATACACATAGGCAACGGCAGGGGTCATTTCCTACAGGAGCGCACAGGAGCGGAGCTCCGGCAGTAAGGAGCCCAGGGGGTGGGCACATGCAACAAGCCCCGCCCCCTGCTCTCAGCAGCCCTCAGTCGGGCCACAAGAAACAAGAAGCAGCCAGGTAAGTTGCAGAGCCCCCCCCCCCAACACCCTTAAGGAACAAGCCCCCCGTCCTTTGTGAGGGCAGATCTGCGTGTCCTCCCCCCCATAGCTAGCAATCCAAAACAGTCCAGTGACACCTTAAGACCAAGTTTTATTCAGAACTTGAATCATCTAGTTCTCCAGCCCACCTTCAGGTACAAGCTCTCCCTCCTCTGCGAGGACAGATCTGCCCGTTCCCCCCCCCCAATAGCTAGCAATCCAAAACAGTCCAGTGGAGCCTGAGCGGTGGGTGTTGCCTTCTGACACTTCCAGTGACGTCAGGGTGTGTGGCATATGCAAATAAGTTATGCTAATAAATTATGCTAATGAGCTCCTGCACCTCCTTTTTCTACTAAATAACCCCTGGGCAACGGTCCCTTAACATAAATCTACCCTGGAATATACCGGTATGCGTTTGCCACCAAAAGGGGCACTCTAAACATCAGGGATCAGTTTGGTGTAGTGCGTGGACTCTAATCTGGGAGAACCGGGCTTGATTCCCCACTCCTCCACTTGCAGCTGCTGGATGACCTTGGGCAAGACATAGCTCTCTCAGAGCTGTTCTGTCAGGGACAGTTGTCTCGGAGCTCTCTCAGCCCCACCTAACTCACAGGGTGTCTGTTGTGGGGAGGGGAGGAGAAAGGAGTTTGTAAGCCACTCTGAGACTCCGGGTGAAGGGCGGGGTAGAAATCCAATCTCGTCTTCTTCTTCTTACATGTGTAGGCCATCTCAGTAACAAGGTGGAAGAAAGCTGCAGGATGCAGAATTCACACCTCAACTGATTTTTTAAATTATTATTTGTTTCTTTCAAAAAATAAGAAAAAAGAACCAAGGGGAAAAAAAGTAAAATCTAGCAACTGTATTTTTTTTTTAAGTAAAGGTAAATGTAAAGGTTCCCTTGCTCAAAAGCCAGTCGAATCCGACTTTAGGGTTGCGGTGCTCATCTCCGTTTCAAAGCCGAAGAGCCAGCGCTGTCCGAAGACGTTTTCATGGTCATGTGGCTGGCATGACTTGACGGCAAAGTGCACAGAACGCTGTTACATAAGAACATAAGAACATAAGAGACGCCAATGCTGGATCAGGCCAAAGGCCCATCCAGTCCAACACTCTGTGTCACACAGTGGCCAGAAAACCGGCCACTGCATGCTTCCCTTGCCACCTGGTGTCAAGAGCTGCATTGACACCCCCCAAGTTAGGCATGTCCCCTTTCCCCTGCTAGATCCAGCATTTGAGGTGAACGGCAGATATTGCCTCATTTCAATTCCGTCCTGAAACCCAGCTCATTTGAATTTGGCTCTCCTTGTTTTCCACAGGGCAAAGAGAACAGAGCTTGCTCCTGTTTGTAGAGCCCAACCCCTTCATTTGCATATGCAGACACATTTCCTGGGCCTGATTTGAAAACATCCCTGGAAAGTCAAGGGCAACTTACTTGTGTGGCATTTCATGCCCTCATCTGCCCCTCAGCAGTTACAGATGCAGGGGCTCTTTTTGTAGCAGCCCAGTGTCTGCCCAGGCTGTGGATCCTTGTCTTCCAACACTGTTGTCAGGGTCGTTAGTCAGGTCACACCACACAGGGCTTAATAAGAAGATAAGTGTTTATTGATGGATCCAGTACTAATGATCACGTATACAGCTTGTGTCAGGAATAACCTTCAGTATAAGGGTCTCTGACATAGTGAAATCAAACATCCCCCCCAATGAGCAGAAGCCAATGGTTATTATTCGCATGCGCGGCAAAGCAAGCAAACCAGCAATCATAGCAAAAAGCCGTTGCATTCCCAGCTGTCCTGCCCTGGTGGAGCCCCAGCCACTAGAGGACTGCCGGCCGTACTGGCAAAGGATTTAGGAGAGAAGCGAAGGTCTCAGATATGGAATAGGTCTGACGTTTCACCACTGCCAGAGCCTTCTTCCTCGGGTCAACTGCTGCTTTACGTTGTCTCTCTGTTATCTCCCAGCCAGTTGCCACGACATCCTCCCCAACCTTCTTCTGCTCCTCTCCTTTTATCCCCTCGTTACTCTCTGTTATCCCTCCCCTTTCTCTCTTCAATGATTCTATTGCTCCCGTGACCCGCCACTCACCTCGTCTGCTTTCCCCATAGGACCTCTCTCCCTTGGTCCCACCCACCTGAGTTTCCCCATGATTCTCTTCCCTAACTGCTCTATCTAGGGGCGGGGCTATTTCCGGTGCAGCTGCCTGAGCGAACGACCGCGTCTGTGATGCCTCTGGGCATCTTTCCTCTGGTAAGGTCAGGCCTTTCCATGCACTGCGCAGCTGTGCTCGAGCACGTCTCTCCTGCGTCCCTCGCCGGCCACTCGGGCCGGGCTCCTGCTTCATCTTTCCCCCTTCCCTCCCTTTGGGCCGTCCCTTTTCTCAGGGAAAGTGGGGGAAGTGGAGGTGGCAGCACGGCGGCTTCCAAGGGCTAATTTTTGGTTCTTATAGTGGTGAGATGGCCCTCTGTGTTCCCGTTGTGCTGTGTGCCTGGCACGTGGCACGCCAGTCCCACCAAGTAAGTGCAGCTGGAGACTACAAGATCAGACATGAGATAGCGCACAGTGGCTGAACAGGGTAGAGCAGAAGTGGGCTTTTATCTTTCCAGGATTGTAATGTGAGTCTTTTAGCTGTAGTAAGGGAACGGAGGGTCTATTTCTGTTGACCACTGGTTAGCCTTCAAGAGACTGGCAGATAACTTTAAAGTATGTGAGGATCCTCAAAAATCAATGAACATCCTAATACAAAATTTTCCCCACTGCCGGGACTCCCGACACCCCCACGCCGCCGCTGGGACTCCCCATGCCACCCACAGACCCCCTCTGGGGTCCTCCATTGCTTACCTGGGGCCTTGGGCGGGCCAGGAACAAGCAGCTGAGGATGACCGGCTCGGCCGAGGAAATACCGCCACTGCACCACACACTCTCTGTGGGTGGCGGCGGCAGCAGAGCCAGCGAGAGGATGCCTGCCCATGCTGAAATGACCGCGTCGGGCCTGTGGCCCGGAACGAGGGCTCGCCTGCATGTCCGGGCCCGGCGGCCTGAAGAGAGCCGCCCAGCAGTGCTTGGCGTCAAAATGGAAGGAGTAGCAGAGACCACGGCCCCTCCCGAGGGTCGGCGTTCTCCATTATGTTGGGGGGTGGGGTTGAAAAGACAGGAGGCAGGATAGAGTGCGGGGAACCCTGGGGGGAGCGGGGAAGGGATAAAAGCAGGGCAGTGACAGGGGGCCATGGATGACTGCCTGGACTGGACAAGGCTATGCCCAGAGAGAATTGGAGCCCCTTCACCTGAACATATATTTTTGAACAGTTGGGCTATGGACGATGTTAGTTCCTCTATCATCGAAAGAATCTCAATAATGCTATTTGCAGCTAAGACTGTCGTTGCCACACATTGGAAAACGGCAATGACACCCACTCTTTCTCAATGGCATAAAAAACTGTGGGATTTATATATAATGGCTAAACTCTCGGATAATCTTACACGTTTTGATAAATGTCCTACTCGCACCAATTTTACTGCAATATGGCTCCCTATCCTGGATTACCTGTCCAACCAACAAGACATCCCTCCAGTGATGGATGCCTTGTGGCTTTGGTAAAGTGGGTCACTTAATTTCAGAGGCAAAGAACAGATAAATCCTGTTGGGTCATTATCTACAATATAGCTATTAATGTCACTATGTAATTTTACCACCCAAGAAGCAAAAATGAATGCATATCTGTAAGTCACTTAATTCATGCTGTAAACTGTTGCTTACTTACTTGTTTTTAGTGTTGTAAAAAATTTTTTTTTGAAGCTTTGTTGTTAGCTTTTAATATGTGCTTGGACATGAAAACCTAATAAAAATATTATACAAAAAAGAGAGAGAGAGAGAATTGGAGAGCCAGCCAGCCAGAAGGAGTGGGTCGGCAGGGGTGGTGACGCAACCCCCTCCCCTGTTCAGATGTCTGAGGCCCCTGCTGCCCTGGGAGGTGGGACACCAGGGTGGTGGAACGGTTGGGGTCAGAGGAATCTACCAGCAGCGAGGGGGAGTCATCAGGTTTTTGTGACAAAATTGCTACAAATAATAACTTCTTCCCAGAAAAACCGACTGAACATGCCCAAAACATACACGTAAGGGACATGTCCTGTAAGTTACAACACCAACAATTAGACACTTCAGTCAGTCCTTTGCTAAAACGTTGCTGTAGTGCTCACTGCCCAGTATATTCTAAACATCATTTCTTGCTAAATAAGTCTCAACTCAAGATCCATGGAGAGCTCAACTGATTTTGTGCAGGCTCCATTGCCACTATCAATAAAAGCATCTAGGGGTGGGCGCCTGTCATTTCCCATGAAAGAACCTTCCTGGGGACACCTTCTTTGGGGAGATGTAAGTCAAACCCCGTAAATCCAATCCTCACCAAACCTGGAGGGCAGGTAGAGGAGAGTCAGCCAGAGGCCCCTGCAAGTTTGGTGTCTGTTCTATACAATCCCAAACCTCCTGAACCTGCACCTGTCAAAATGACTGGCTGTCACAGGGGACCTCTCCTGGATGTTCTCCTACATGCTGTCCAAGTTCTGCTTCCCCCCGTTGCTTTGACGTTGGGTAAACATTTACATTGAGCAGAGACACTCTGTCTGGAAATGTATACATTCACGAACCACCTTGAACAGCTGGAAAGTTCGTGGAAAGTTCAATCTTTCCCAGCATCAGGGTCTTCTCCAGTGAGTGCTCCCTTCTCATGAATTCATTTCGTGAACCATGAACTGGCCAAAATTTGTCATGAACTTTTATTTCATGAGCCAATTTGTGCCCATCCCTAAAAGCAACATGAGCAATTGTTATATTGTGTATGCAGCCGTCGTTTCATTCTCCCCTTGTTTGGCCGTCTTTAAAGATTGTTTCCTATGGACAGAACTGGAAACCTACCGTGCTTTTGTGAAGATCCGATAATCGATAAATACACGTGCTGAACAGGCATTCCATGAATGCAGAAGCAGGCACACTGACATTTCATTCTATTCTTCCATTTGCCCAGCTATCTTTACAGAACATTTCATTGGAGTCAACCGAAGAGCTCTTGTGCTTTGTAAATGATCTCCTCATAGATAAATATCCAGGTTAGCAGGTGTTTGGGGGATGCAGTTCAAGGATATGCAGTTCTATGCTGAAGGAAACACTGACTCCCTTGGAACTCAAGATCCAAATCCAACTTTGAAAGCAAGCTGTCTCCAGCTGTGGGAAACATCCCACAAATATTTGCCATTCAGTGCCAGCACATAACATCTGCAGATTTGGGCCCCAGCAGCCAGCATTTAACATTTTGACAGCTGGCATTCAGTAGCTGTCATAATTTGACCGTATCTGCCAAGGCAGCCTGTAGTTTTACAATATTGAACGCCTGACATATCGCATGTGTCAGCGCCTGACAGTATCCCTACATCAATGCCCTAGCGGTGCCTTTTTGTTCAGTAGATCAGGCCGTGGCACCTTTATGGTGTGAGATGAGAACACTGCATCAGGCGCAGATGATGAGGAGCTCCTTCTTTGTTGGATTTCACAGGGGACGTTGGTGCTTCCTTCCCCTAAACAGAGCGGAACCATTTGTGAAGATTCCATGGAACTGCCACAGCTAAGTTGCTTGTTTATTTGTTTTAATATGTCTGTGCTTCATGGGTGCATGGTCCAATGATCATACCAATTCAGGATTCAGAGGAAAGTACTGTTCCCACAATACTGGACATGGGGGATGTCCTTCTCTTGTGAGCTCAGCCACTTCCCATGTTCTGCAGGACAGCTCCTGTTCCATGGACCTATGCTATTTACTCATTTATCATTTTTATGCTGCCTCTCCAGGAATCTGTCCAAGGCAGCTTATAAAATATCCCCCCCTTAAATTGAAATCCAGTATTAAAAAACCAGCCAAGCATGGTTGAATCTGGGAACCTCCACATGCAAAGTGTGTAAGGTTTCCCTTGCTCGAAAGCCAGTCGAATCCGACTCTAGGGTTGCGGTGCTCATCTCTGTTTCCAAGCTGAAGAGCCAGCCCTGTCCAAAGACGTTTCCATGGTCATGTGGCTGGCATGACTAAACGCCAAGGCACATGGAATGCTGTTACCTTCCCACCGAAGCAGTACCTCTTTATCTACTTGCAATTTCTTGCTTTCGAACTGCTAGGTTGGCAGGAGCTGGAACCAGAGACGGGAGCTCACTCCGTCATGAGGCACTCAGGTATGTACTCTTCTATTATTGATCCTTGTTCTGATTTTATAAAAATGGCTGCACTCATTCCTTTATGTTGCCTGTGAAGCTGCCTTGAGTTTTGGAGATGCAGGGCATCCAACAACAAACCAACACCAAACCAACCAACCAACCAAGCAATATGTCACCCAATTCATTTAAAGACTTGAGCTCTGCCAATCTCTCTAGCCCAAGGCTAGAACTCCATGTACAGTTCCGCACTGCCCAAATGAGGTTCTTTCTTTGCAGTTGTTGTTCAGTCGCACAGTCGAGTCCAACTCTTCGCGACCCCATGGACCAGATCACACCAGGCCTTCTGGTCTTCCGCCGTCCTCTGAAGTTTGCTCAACTTCATGTTCGTTGCCTCAATAACATTGTCTAACCATCTCATCCTTTGCCGTCCCCGTCTTCTTTGACCTTCAATCTTCCCCAGCATCAGGGTCTTCTCCAGCTCCCTTCTCATTGGGTGGCCAAAGTATTTGAGCTTCAGTTTCATTATTTGGCCTTCCAGGGAACAGTCAGGGTGGATTTCTTTTAGGATTGACTGATTTGATCTTCTTGCAGTCCAAGAGTCTTTGCAGACTCACTGCCTGTCTTTCTCTTTCTTCTCTCTTGCCATTCATGCCCTCACTGTCAATTAATCTGATTGACAGCAGTGAGTGGCAGTGTTGTCAATGATGTCTGAACATGACATATAATGTGAGGCTGCCAAGACCAATATTATCTATAGGCGACTGCCTTAAACAAGTCCATATAACCAGTGGGAGGACATTTTAAGCTTCCAGGACATTTCATTGCTGACCTGAGAGTGGAAGTCGTCCGACAGAGAATTTTCTCTTACCTCGTTGCAGCGGGGGAGTGGGGGCAAGCTCTTGGTCTGGGACGTTTGCGATGATGTCGCCCAGAAGTGATGTCATTGTGCTAGGCACATCGCTGGGGGACGCTCTAGCATTCATCCTCAAAACTCTGTGATACCATAGAGTTTTCAGGCTGAAGGCTAGAGTGTCCCCCGGCAATGTGCCCGGCACAATGATGTCACCTCCGGGTGAGGTCATCACGCTGGGCACGTCGGCCCAATCCAGGCACTCTGGGGGCGGGGTTTCCTCCTCTGGTTGGATCTGGGCTGGTGGGTCGGGGGGGCCCTAGAGTGGGCAACCCCCCACCCCCTGGGGGATCTGGCAGCCCTAGGAAATCAGCTTCTGAATCCCAGTGCCAGGAGGCAACATCAGGAGAAGACACTGGCCTCTATGCCATGTTGTTGGACCTCCACAACTGATTGGCCACTGTCTGAGATAGGATACTTTAGATGGACCACTGGTCTGATCCAGAAAGGCTGTCTTGATGTTCTTGTGAAGGCCTCGGCCTCTATGCTCTGTGGTTGGCCCTCCAGAGGAACGGGTTGGCCACTGGGTTGGCCACTGTTTGAGACAGGATGCAGGACTAGATGGACCCTCACTGGTCTGATCCAGCAGGACTCTTATGTTCTTAAATTTCAGTGGAAGATTACAGTGTGAGATTGCTGGAGTTCATTCACAGATACAGAACAATTGAGCCCCGGGGCGGAACAGGGATATAAGTTTCTTATTTCACGACGGATGCTAATATTCTGCCCCTAAGCATTTCTCCTATGCTGTAATCAAGCAGATTACAATATGCGTTGTACCTTTGCATCCTGAGTCCCATCTCTGCAACATCTCTCCCATCTTCTGGCTGGGATAGAGGACTCTGGGATCTCCACTCCGATGTGTATGATAGCTTATACCCCCAAATCCTGTTGGTCCATTATGTCCTACTGGGCTTGATTCTAGCTGTTCTCCTACAGACTATCATATTTATTTATTTATTTATTTCAGTTTATATACCGCTCCTTCCCGAAGGCTCAGAGCGGTTTACAGAGAAGCAATCAACATGTCTAACTAGGGCCACATAGTACAGGGGGGAGGTGATTGCCTACCAGGCACCCGAGCAGGGTGTGTTGTTGTTGCTGTTTCTTCGGCTCTGTTTCATGGTGGTTTCATTCTACTTCAGGTCGATGGTGTCTCGGCTGGATCTTCTTCCGGCAGCGACTTCTTCTGGGTGGACCTTCATGGTGCGCGGCTATGCAACGGAGCTATGCAACGGCCGCAGCGCTGGTCTCTGTCCTCATTGGCCCCAACCGTGCTGCGTCGCTGCGTTGTCACGCCTCCCAGCCAGTCTCCGCCTGTGTCGTTCATCGCCCGACTCTGGACCGCCGCCATGTTTATGCCGCATCGCCGTCCGTCCATTGCCTGTCGCCACCGCATGTCCGCCACCGCTGCTACACACCATCCAAGGAAGGAGGGTGCCCCCCACTCTCCTAAGAGCAGGTACCCATTTATCTAATTGCCCTTAGGGCTTTCGAACCACTGGGTGGGCTACCCTGAGAGATTAAATGACTCTTGTTACCCTTCTTCCCTCTAAATTCTTGTATGGAAATCTTAGAAGAAACAAGTGTGAACTGGAGACGTTTTCCCTCAGTACACCCCGGCTGTTCTATCACAAAAACAATTAAGCTTAATATTAAGTATTACAAGCTTAGGCGGCTTAATCATTAACCTCCTTCCCCAAAACAAACATCAGTGGGTGTTCTCCGAAAATATTGCCAGATTAGCATCTGACTCCTGATTACGAGCATCCTTCTTCGAGTGATGAGATTTGTCATTAAACAAACTGTTCGATGCTGAGCACACCTCCAGAACAAATGTTGTCGTATCAATCTAAGTCAGAGATCAGGGGATCCAGGAGGAACACGGGGAGGGTTTAACTCCGCTCTTTAGGAAAGCTATTAATATCTTAATCTTATTACAGGGAGCAGAGGGCGGAGTAGCATTACGATGAGATTTCTTCAAGAGGAGTAAAGGCAGAGGTAGTGCAGAGAGAGAGAGAAAGAGAGAGAGAGAGAGAACACAAAACTGGACCTTACAGTATATTTTGGGGATGGGCAATATGTCAGTAACAGAGCACTCAACTGGCACCCAGAAGGTCGTTGGAAGGAGACAAAGAGCTCAGGTCAAAAGGCTGTTGGCCATGTATTTACTTATTTATTTATTATTTTGTCTTTTAGGCCACCCTTCCCTGCAAGCAGGGCTCAGGGCAGCTTACGACAGAATAAAAACACAACGATCCAAGTTAAATTAAACCAGCATTAAAACACAATACAGAATCATAAGTAAAAAGCAATCCCTCAGTTTGCAAGACCTGAGCAAAGAGAGAACACAAAACTGGACCTTACAGTATATTTTGGGGATGGGCCATATGTCAGTGACAGAGCACTCGACTGGCACCCAGAAGGTCTTTGGAAGGAGACAAAGAGCCCGGGTGAAAAGGCTGTTGGCCGTGTATTTACTTATTTATTTATTGTTAAGACTTTTAGGCCGCCCTTCCCTGCAAGCAGGGCTCAGGGCAGCTTACGACAGAATAAAAACACAACGATCCAAGTTAAATTAAACCAGCATTAAAACACAATACAGAATCATAAGTAAAAAGCAATCCCTTAGTTCGCAAGACCTGAGCAAGGCTGTCATGATTTATTTATCATTACACTTATATCCTGCTGTGACGTTCGTGTCATACCCGCCCTCCCCACGAATGGGCTCAGGGCGAGTTACAAAAAAGGGCAACACGTGCCAAATGAAACATTTAACAGTAATAAAGTGCTCAGTGATGTTACCAATTTAGTCGAATCAGTTAAATCAGATGGTGACCTATAGATGTACCCGAAAGCCCGCTTCAACGGCCCCGACCCGATCGCAATACTGTAGCGAGATCTTTTTACTAGGCCATCCCATCACCCTGTTGTTACCACCAGATAGTTGGTGGTGGTGGTGGTAGTGGCGGCTCCTAATTAAAAGCCTGGTGGAAGAGCTCCGTCTTGCAGGCCCAGTGGAACTGTGAGAGGTCATGACGGCATGGCCACTTCCACACTGTCATTTTGGTCACTCGTTTGTCCCTATTGCTTCAGGGTTTCCTCCCCCCCGAAGTGTTTTACTCTCTCTAGTAGTCCCAGAGGGAGCAAAACACATGTGGGAAAGGGGAACCCAAAGCAATAGGGGCAATTTTGTTGTTGTTGTGCAGCCTCACAGTCGAGTCCGACTCTTCGCGAGCTCATGGACCAGATCATGCCAGACAAATAGGGGCAAATGCGTGACAAAAATGACAGTGTGGAAGTGACCCGTGTCCTAGGGCAAAGGTAAAGGTTTCCCTTGCTCAAAATCCAGTCAAATCTGACTCTAGGGATGCGGTGCTCATCTCCATTTCCAAGCTGAAGAGCCAGCGCTGTCCAAAGACATTTCTGTGGTCATGCAGCCGGCATGACTAGATGCCGAGGCGCATGGAACGCTGTTACCTTCCCACCGAAGCGGTACCTATTTATCTACTTGCAATTTCTTGCATTTGAACTGCTAGGTTGGCAGGAGCTGGGGCCAGAGATGGGAGCTCACTCCGTCACGTGACACTCAGGTCTCAAACTGCTGAACTACCAACCTTCTGCAGCTCAGCATCTTAACCACTTGAGCCACCGCAGCCCGGCCCATGTCTTAAAGGTCATTAATTCATAAGGTTGCCATAATTTGGAAGCAGTTTGATGGCTCTTAACACACACAATGTCAAAATATAGAGTGAGACAGAGACAAAGCTTCCATTGGTGATGTCGCATTCCCCCAAACCTCGTGATGCCACATCCTCTGTGATGATGTATGAATTCCCCCAGTCTCTATGATCTTTACCATTGTGTTTGGGAAATTCCTGGTGTCACAGAAGATGCAACATTCCCTAAAATGCCATCCTCCCCTGGCACTGCCCCCCAGTGCTGGCAACTCTAGGTAGAGCACATAAGTTGCATGTCACTCGATATAGATTCAAAGACCCCAGAATCTCTGGTTAAATAATTCCAGGAAGCAGGTGCCAACGAATGTACTTCTATGCCTGAGACCTTGCAGAATAGCCACAAGTCAATGAAGCCTTTACAAAGCTCAGCCAATCACTGCTGGAAGATTTATAATCACCACCAATACCTGTGCAATAGAGCACTGTTTTCCAACCTGTGGGTCAGGACCCCAAAGTGGGTCATGAAGCCTGTGAAAGCGCAGTGTGGTTCAGCCCTCCCTAATGGCCAATCCTATCGACCTTTCCATTGTTCTCTCTTGTATTCTGGAAACCAAGATCTGACTCTGGAAACAGTACCTTCCATGTCATACATTAGCTGGTATTTTTTGTCTTCACTGCACATACACGTTGATGAAGTAAAACATGTCCTGATGGTTACTAGAGTGAGTTCCTTAGACTCTTGGGGTGGATTAGAAGCAGTAATGGAGAAGGAGAGGGTGGTCAAAGGCTGGAATGTAACCTCCATATGTAACGGCTGTGTATGTTGGAACACCACTTGCTTGGGGTTCATAGTGGGGCAGCTGTACCCATTGCGTAATGTTTGTTGGTTTCTCAAAAACATTTGGTCAGCCATTGCAGAAAAAAAAGAATGTTGAACTAGATGGATGCCAAGGTCATAATTTGGCTTTGAATGGGTTACCATACCAAGTAAATATGGACTTGTGCATCATCATTAGGGATGGACACAAACCAGGAGAATGTGGTTCAGTTCATGGCCGAACCACGAACTGAACCATAAAGCGAACTGAACCAGGAGGTTTGTTCGCAAACCGAACAGGTTTGTGGAAGTTCATGATGGTAGGCCCGTCACGAACTTCTGTTCACGAACCACGAACAGGGCAAAATTCATGACAAATTTTGCTTTGTGGTTTGGTTCATGCCCATCCCTAATATACAACATACATGGACTCTTATTATAGCCCTGAGACTGACCAAAGAGACAGTAAGAGGAGGAAAAGAAATGGACTTCATCTCTGAAAGACAAACATTTTGGGAGGAACTCGACTCCACATCCTATGTTCTGCTTGATTTAAGGAGCAAAAAGGCAGGCAATTCATCTTGCAGTGCACTTCACAGAATTTGCAGACAAAGAAAAAAAAAGAGCTTTTGTCAGTTTAATTGGCTTTTTTGTTCTTGTATTATTAAAAATGGGATTAAGGATGGGATGAACAATGGAATCAGCTTTCTGTTTAATTTCATTTGAAGGTTGAGGATTGTCCTTAATAGAAGGACATGAAAAACCACGCTCCCTCATTCTCCTTTCCCAATTCACTCCGTTCCATTTTGCAGATTGTCTGTCTGAAGATACTTATTCTTATCAGCTTGCTTTGCTTTCTGCCTTCACGAGACATGTGCTTTTGTAGCTAACACATTAAAGCAGGCAGCTGTACAAAATACTCCATAATATCCTAAGCATATTTCCTAGGAAATCTCAAACAAACTAAATTTGACTTTACTGGATAAACCCGATCTGGATTGGGCTGCATGAAGATGGCGTAATCCAAAATAAAACAATTTCAGTTGTTGCCACAGCTAGCAACTAATTGAAGTACTTTAACTGATCAGTCACTTGCATTGAACTGGTGGTATTGTGCTCAAAACTCAAAATGACTAAAATGAGGCTATCGTACTTTGGTCACATCATGAGGAAGCAAGACTTACTGGAGAAGACGGTGATGCTAGGAAAATTTGAAGGCAGCAGGAAATGAGAAAGACCCAACAGGAGATGGGTTGACTCCATCTAGGAAGCCACGACCCTCAGTTTGCAAGACCTGAGCAAGGCTGTTAACGATAGGATTTTTTTTTTTGGGGGGGGTCATTAATTCATAGGGTTGGGAGGGAAGGCGGCATGGTATACCCCATCTCATCAGATCTTGGAGACTAAGTAGGGGTTGGTGCTTGGAAGAGAGATCCCCAAGGAAGACTCTGCAGAGGAAGGCAATGGCCAACCACCTCTGCTTCTCCCTGGCCTTGAAAGCCCCTTGCTGGGGTCACCGTGAGTCTTGGATGGGAGACCACCGGGGAAGACTCTGCAGGGGAAGGCAATGGCAAACCACTTCTGCTTCTCCCTGGCCTTGAGAGCCCCTTGCTGGGGTCACCGTGAGTCTTGGATGGGAGACCACCAAGGAAGACTCTGCAGGGGAAGGCACTGGCCAACCACCTCTGCTTCTCCCTTGCCTTGAAAGCTCCTTGCTGGGGCTGCTATAGGTCTTGGATGGGAGACCACCAAGGAAGACTCTGCAGGGGAAGGCAATGGCAAACTGCCTCTGCTTCTCCCTTGCCTTGAAAGCCCCTTGCTGCGTTCACCGTAAGTCTTGGACGGGAGACCACCAAGGAAGACTCTGCAGGGGAAGGCACTGGCCAACCACCTCTGCTTCTCCCTTGCCTTGAAAGCTCCTTGCTGGGGCTACTATAAGTCTTGGATGGGAGACCACCAAGGAAGACTCTGCAGAGGAAGGCAATGGCCAACCACCTCTGCTTCCCAATTGCCTTCCAGGCCCCTTGCTGGGGTTGCCCTAAGTGGACTGATGGCACTTTGTTGTTGTTCAGTCGCACAGTCGAGTCTGACTCTTCGCGACCCCATGGACCAGCTCCCGCCAGGCCCTCCTGTCTTCCGCCGTCCTCTGAAGTTGGCACTTTACACACACAGTAAATTTATTGGGTTTCCACATGTCAGAACTGACTTGACACATAACGCTTGGTCACATTCTGAAGAAAGCGACTTAAAGGTCATCGTTGGAGTCATAGGAGACCTGTCCTTCCCCAGCCTATTCCATCGCCTTAGCTTACCTAGCCTGACAATGGTAGCGGTGGGAGTAGAGAGAGGACAGGCCAGCTGGTTGGCCCTCCCCTCTCCCTCTCTTGTGCTGGGAACGTTAGTTCCCCCAGGGTTCCTGAGGTGGGGTTGCCAAACTCCAGGTGGCACCAACTATGCAAATTCCGCTAGGGAAAACACCATCAGAAATTGCCAAAATATATAAACTCTATTTCACAATTATAATCTCTATTTCACAGTTTTAAAGTTGGGGGCGTCACAACATCCAAATAAGTGCGTCCTATAACTATAAGCAAGGCACAGAATACAACGCTTCCTCCTTCGAAAACAAACATTAGTCCATTCAACTTGGTCGGAGGGATCCACATTGGCACAACGTTTACAAAACATCTTCAAAAGCAGCCGTTCCAGATACTTGAAGGAGGCGTTTATGGAAAGGTCTCCTTTAAGTATCTGGAACGGGCATTTTTGCAAAGGCTGCTTTTGAAAATGTTTTGTAAATGTGGATTCCTCCTACCAAGTTGAATGGAATACATGGACTGTTTGCTTTCGAAGGAAAAAACATTGTATTCTGTGCCTTGCTTATAGTATAGCCAGGGGTCTTTTCCTAGAAAAAGAGCTGCAGGAGCTCATTAGCATATGCCACACCCCCTGACATCACCAGAAGTGATGTCAGAAGGGGAAGCAAAGGGGGGGGGGAAAGCATCTTCAAAAACCTCCCCTCCCCTTCCCTAGCTGGCCTTCTGTCAAGAGCTCTCTCGGCCCCGCCTACCTCACAGGTTGTCTGTTGTGGGGAGGGGAAGAGAAAGGAGTTTGTAAGCCGCTCTGAGACTCCTTTGGGTAGTGAAGGGCAGGGTATAAATCCAATCTCCTCCTCCTCCTCCTCCTCCCATTTTAGTATCTTGGCTTACAGTTTTAATTTCTTATTTCTTATTAGAACCTTATATTTAATTTCTTATTTGTAGTAAACCTTGTTTTATTAAGGGTAAACAAATAGTCCACCCCGCCTTGAAGCTCTTGCAAAATATCCTTAATTTCCCTAAAACAGCACACCTTTACCAAATATCAATAATTATCCACCACCTAATTCATATAACCATCACCCAATCACCTTCCAATTCATTAATTCAATTCATTAATTCAATCGCCTTCTAATTCATTAATCAGCTTCTAGTTAGTCACCTTTTAAATAACGAATTTTCTTATCATGTCAACCTCTTCCACTTCCCATTCCACTCTCACACCACTCTCCTAAACCGTTCAATACCAATCGTTCTTACATTCCAGTTTTATCTTCCATTCCATTCATGCCATTCATACCATTCATACCATTCATTCCTATCTCTACACGGGAAAACACAGTTCCTTTGACTTCTTTAACTTCTTATCTTCTTATCTTCTTTCAATTCTCTAGACCTTTTTAGTCCTTTTGGTTCTTGTTAATATTATAATTTGCCTTGACTTCCGCTAGTTTCTTCTTCCCTGTTCACCTCTGTCTGTCCGTTTAACTCCGTGTACCTCTGTTACTTGTAGCAGCCTATACCAGTCGATAGTCGAAAAATCGATCCGCTCCGTCCTATCAAGGTCTGTCTCGTCTTCTTCACCGCTATTGCCAGCAAACGATGCCACGAAGCCACGAAGCCTCCCCCGATCTCTCCACCTCTCTTCCCTTCTCGCTTTTAATTCCCTTTCAAATCCGACACCAAAATAAAGCAAGCCGCTTGTTTTCCCTTTCTTCCTTGGTCGTCGGCGCTCGACTACTCAGGTCTGCAGGCTTCAACAGGCATCAGCCACGCTCCGTGCTCCGTGCTCCATGCTCCACTCTGGTTACTACAGTCTTTTTCAGGGTTTCAAAATCTTCAAAACTCACAGGACACAAAGTTATTAGTTCAAACCAATATCAGGGTAAGTCTTTGCTGAATGCCCCTCCTCGGTTTCTCCGGAAACAGCTACGGGCTCCAAGCGAACTTGCACCCACTTATCTTGACTGGACGCCTCAGTGAAGGTTCTGGGAGGTAGAGAAAGCAGCCGCCGCCGCCGTCTCCCCCAAAACTTGCCCACCTTGCACAAGCCTCCCTCCAGGAGAACTTGGAGAGAAATAGTGCTATTTCTCTCTTATTCCAGGCAAGAGTACAGTCGGAGGCACAGAGAAACACTCGATGCCGTCCGCTGTCGCTGAAACCGGAACACACACACATTCCTGATCTATGACAGGGCTACCTGACATCACCTTGAGTAAAACTTTGTTGGTCTTAGAGGTGCCACTGGACTCTTTGTTCTGTTGCATCAGACCAACACGACTGCCCACCTTGATCACCTCCTTCCCAGTTAGACTTCCTGAACTACTGCTTTGAACAATGGAAACATTATATAAACGCCAAGATTATCATGTGCAGAAGATGGTCACGGCAGGTTGTGGTCAACGTCTACTAGGCATGGGGAGCTTTAGAATGACGAGCGTTGCCACCCCCCTGAAGGGGCTTTGGCTCAGTGGTAGAGCAACTGCTTGGCATGTAGAAGGCCCCGGGTTCAATTCCAGGCACCTCCAGTCAAAAAGGATCTGGCAGTAGGTGAAATGACAGACCCTTGCCCGAGACCCTGGAGGGCTGCTGCCAGTCTGAGTAGACAATACCAACTTAAAAGGACCAAGGGTGTAATTTAGTATATGGCAACTTCAAGTGTTCATGAATGGCTCAAGCCAGCCCAACCTCATCAGATCTCAGACGCTAAGAACATAAGAGAAGCCAATGTTGGATCAGGCCAATGGCCAGAAATACCAGGTACCATCAGGAGGTTCACCAGTGGGGCCAGGACACTAGAAGCCTTCCCACTGTCCCCCCCCCCCAAGCACCAAGAATACAGAGCATCCCTTGCCCCAGACTGAGAGTTCCCATCTATACCTTGTGGCTAATAGAGCCAGTTTGGTGTAGTGGTTAAGTGCACGGACTCTAATCTGGGAGAACCGGGTTTGATTCCCCACTCCTCCACTTGCACCTGGCTGGATGACCTTGGGCAAGCCATAACTCTGGCACAGTGGTTCTTGAAAAAGAGCAGTTTCTGTCAAGAGTTCTCTCAGCCCCACCTACCTCACAGGGTGTCTGTTGTGGGGAGGGGAAGGGAAAGGAGTTTGTAAGCCGCTCTGAGACAC
>NW_015167211.1:49804-52352 GCF_001447785.1 Gekko japonicus
CCAATTCCCTCTTGAAGCCACCCATGCTTGTAGCCACCCCCACCTCCTGTGGCAGTGAATTCCATGTGTTAATCACTCTTTGGATGAAGAAGGAGTTCCTTTTATCTGTTCGAACCCGACTGCTCAGCAATTTCATTGAGTGCCCACGAGTTCTTGTATTGCTGTACCTCCTGATGGCACCTGGTGTTTTTGGCCACTGTGTGACAGAGTGTTGGACTAGATGGGCCTTTGGCCTGATCCAACATGGGCTTCTCTTATGTTCTTATAAGAAGGAATTAGATAAGCATATGGAGCAGAGGTCCATCAGTGGCTATTAGCCACTCCTGATGGCACCTGGTATTTTTGGCCACTGTGTGACAGAGTGTTGGACTAGATGGGCCTTTGGCCTGATCCAACATTGGCGTGTCTTATGTTCTTATGTGATTGGCCCTGGTTAGTACTTGGATGGGAGACCAGCAAGGAAGTCCAGGGTCACTATGCAGAGGCAGGTGATGGAAAACCACCTCTGAACGTCTCTGGCCTTGAAAATCCTATGGGGGTTGCCATAAATCGGCTGACACTCGACGGCACTTTCCACCACCCCAGACCTTATCCTGGTAGTATTCCAAAATGCTCAATACAGTTAAAAGCCTATATAAGTGATGAGTAATGAAACTCTGCTTAACCTCTGATACACACAGCTCATTGCAAAGTGAATTATACATGGAATAATTTGCTCAACTTCACATTTGTGTAACACATAACATTGTCTGATTTATCGTCGTTCTAAGTTCATTATTTCAGAAACATTTTTTTTTAAAGATAAAATCAACCCTGACTGTTCCCTGGAAGGCCAGATAATAAAACTGAAGCTCAAATACTTTGGCCACCCAATGAGAAGGGAGCCCTCACTGGAGAAGACTCTGATGCTGGGAAAGACTGAAGGTCAAAGAAGACGGGGACGGCAAAGGATGAGATGGTTAGACAGTGTCATAGATGCAACGAACATGAAATTGAGCCAACTTCAGAGGACAGCGGAAGACAGGAAGGCCTGGCAAGATCTTGTCCACGGGGTCGCGAAGAGTCAGACTCGACTGTGCGACTGAACAACAACAACAACATCCTGCCAATAATATTTCACACAAACGCTTTACAGGAGCCAAATTGAGGAGCCATACCCCCCATACATTACAATTTACTTCTTGATACACTTTTCCAAAATCCAAAGGTCACAGACGGGCACCAACGAAAATCACAGTCCTCGACTCTAGAGGGTGACAAACAGCTTGGAATGACCCTTTGAAGTCAACAGACTCCCTTTAAATTGAAAAAAGAGAGAGGTTTAAATGCACTGGGAATTGGGACTAGCTCTCCGCTGCGCTGCCAAAAATGTAAATTTCTAATTAAAATATAAATTAATCCTTACAAATGAATACCTGCCGCCTCCAGAACGATGAACGGAATGGGGGTGGAGGAAGTTTTATGCCTCTAATTAATGTTATCACCTATTAGCATTATTTACATAAGGTGATATAATTCATGCGGCTCAGCTGGTGTTGCAATGTAACTTTCTAATTTAAAGGAGGGAAGAAATTACAGACGCCGATTGTGTTTTGTGTCTTTCCTGTCACGAGTCGCCTTCAGGTTTTCTGTCAATGTTTCCCGTAATCCCACTGAACGTAATTTTTCCTTGGTAACTTGAACGAAAGATAGACAAGCTGAAAATGACTATTAAATGTCTCCCAATAAATGAAAGTTTACATTCAATTGTGTTAAAGTTCTGACAGACCTCATCATTGTTTACCAGCCTCTGATGTGGACTTTTTTCTTCTTCTGGTGGTGAGGTAGTTAAAACAAATGATAAACGGGGCACTGAAACTTGTAAAATTCCTTCTGGATTCATAAATAATTTTAACAGATTTGCTTTGCTACAATATATATGCGGAGTGCCTTGGTGCCTGGTTACTGCAATTACCCCTCCTGAATCTTTGTGGGACATTTTGTCACAGAAGAAATACAATCTCAGTTGATGCCCACAACCAGTGTTCCCTCTAAGCGGAGTTAGTGTGAGCTAGCTCACAGTTTTTTTAGCCTCCAGCTCACATGTTTTTTCTTCGCTCAGGAAGGATGGCTCCAGAGTAAATTAATCTATGCAGTAGCCAAATCACTCACTCACAACTTTAATGCCAGTAGATCACAAAGTAGAATTTTTGCTCTCAAGACTCCACAGCTTAGAGGGAACATTGTCGGCAACCAAAGAACTGGCTAGATAGCTGTTGTAGATTTTATGGGTTGTATGGCCATGGTCTTGGCATTGTAGGACCTGATGTTTCACCAGTAGTTGTGACTGGTATCCCCAGAGGTATAACAGAGAAAGATGGAGTACTCTCTGTGTCAAGGTGAGAAGAAAAATGGTAGGCAAGTAATCTATATATCTAATAGCCAACTTGCCCCTGGAGTGCGGATCGCTAGATCAGCGCTCCGGGGGCAGTTGGGGGGCCGGGGGAGGTTTGTGCACACGTGGGCCAGTCCCCTCGTGTGCACAAAAATATAAAACGTTGAAAAAAAT
>NW_015167211.1:52881-55294 GCF_001447785.1 Gekko japonicus
CCACCAAGCTGATGAGGCAGGTATTTTGGCCAGGATCACAAATCTTTGTGTTGCCAGCACAGCTACTCCCATCATGAGTACAAGTTTCACACTCCAAAGAGACACCTGGAGGGAGGGAGCGAAAGAGACATGATTAATACAAATGGGCAACCCATATGCATTTAGATCATAGGAAACAACAGGTCGTCGTCATCATCATCATCATCATCTATTAATTTTATGTATTTACAACCACAAACATCAAATAATACAATATGGCAAGAGTATATTGACATAAACAGTAGACAGACAAGTCTTATAATCAAAAATAAACCGAGTAAGTAAGTTCAGTAAGTATTGTATTACAGACAGCATTGTGATATTTGGACAATAGGCTTATTGAAGTTAATCAAGACAGATTGATTTGAAAGTAGTAGTTGTTAATAAGAGGTCTAAATATATGTAGTGTATTGGATGAGAGGTTTACGGCACAATATGGTATCTCAGAGCTGGTTTTGAAAAGTTAGCCATTTATGATACAGCGGAATGGCTGGGATTATATCATGAGTTTGCATATAAGAAAAGATTGGAAACCAGATTATCTCGAACATGGAATGAAGTGTAGCATTTGCTTGGGACTTGTGGATGGACTCTGTTATTTTAGCCGTTATATAGTGTTCCCATAGTTTGTCATGCCACGCAGAAATTGATGGTATTGAGGTAGATTTCCATACTGTAGCAATTGTCAAACGTGCTGTAGCTAGAAGAGTTGTGATCAGGGGGTCATTTCATAGAAAAAGAGGTGCAGGAGCTCATTAGCATAACTCATTAGCACAACTTATTTGCATATGCCACACCCCCTGACATCACTGGAAGTGTGTCAGAAGGCTACACCCACTGCTCAGCCTCCACTGGACAGTTTTGGATTGCTAGTTATTGGGGGGCTGCTGGGAGCAGGGGGTTGGGCTTGTTGCATGTGCCCGCCCCCTGGGCTCTTTACTTCCGGAGCTCCGCTCCTGTGCGCTCCTGCAGGAAATGACCCCTGGTTGCGATAATCATTTTCATGTTGTCATTAATTGAGCCATCCCAATGATTCAAGAGGAAGGTTTCTGGCTTGAAGGGAATATATATTGATGTGATATCTTTGATTTGTTTTTCTACTTCCCTCCAAAACTGAGAAATCTTGGGACAACTCCACCAGCAATGTAGATACGAGACCTCTTGTCCACAATCTTTCCGGCATAGAGGACTGGATTTATTTTATGAAGCTGTCGGGGTGTCAGGTACCATCTGGAAGTACATTTGAAGAATTGGAGCCTTATATTATGTACACTAGAGTTATTTGCCGGTGAGGCCCAGTTTCCCAGTCTGACTCTTGCCATTGCACAGTCAAGTCCTCCTCCCACCTGTTTTGATGTTAGAATTTAATATATGAGTTCATTGGAATTATTATGTTATATAGATTGGATAGTACGCCTTTTGCAGAGTTAGAAAATGCAATGATGATCCTTTCGAAGTTAGTACGTTGTCTACGAAAAGTTCCCAGTCCAGCCAGGTGCTCTGTAAGAGCTCTAAGTTGGAAGTATTGATGCCATGCTGTTTGTTTGCCACTCTTTAGATGAAAATATTGTTTTCCTTGCATTTTTCCCTTAAATACCAAGTTGTAAAGACGCCACTGGCTTGATCCAGCATTGCTTTTCTTATGTTCTTATGTTCTCTTATGGACAATGAAGAAAGAAAATGAGTTCCTTTGAAATATGGCATTGGAGGAGAGTTTTACAGAAACCACGGACCACCCAAAAGACATATAAGTGGGTTCTAGATCAAATCAACCCTGAACTCTCTATGGAAGATAAATCGACTGAACTCAGGCTATCGTTCTTTGGCCACATCATAAGAAGACAAGAGCCGCGAGGAAAGATAGCAATGCTAGAAAAAGTTGAAGGCAGCAGGAAAAGAGGAAGACTGAACAGGAGATAGATTGACTCAGTCAAGGAAGCCACGAAGGGCCCTCAGTTTGCAAGACCTGAGCGAGGCTGTTAATGAGAGGCCATTTTGGAGGTCATTAGTTCATAGGGTCATAAGAACATAAGAGATGCCAATGTTGGATCAGGCCAATGGCCCATCCAGTCCAACACTCTGTATCACACAGTGGCCAGAAACACCAGTGCCATCAGGAGGTCCAGCAGTGGGGCCAGGACACTAGAAGCCCTCCCACTGTTGACACCCCCAAGCACCAAGAAGACAGAGCATCACTTGCCCCAGAGTCCCTATCTATACCTTGTGGCTAATAGCCACTGATGGACCTCTGCTCCATATGCTTATCTAATTCCCTTTTGAAGCCGTCCATGCTTGTAGCCGCCACCACTTCCTGTGGCAGTGAATTCCAAGTGTTAATCACTCTTTGGGTGAAGAAGTACTTCCTCTTATCCAT
>NW_015167211.1:55482-56495 GCF_001447785.1 Gekko japonicus
CACCACCACCACTACTACTACTACTACTACTACTACTACGGCAAGTAAGAACCAGAGTGGGAGAGGTGGCTGCATTTGACTTTCCATTCATAGTAAGTGGCAACCACAGGTGGCCCTCTGTTGCCACCGACTAACTTAAATGGTAACACAATTGAGCTGAAAGAGAATAGCTTGGGCAGCAAATCATTAACTAGTATTATTTCTTTCTTGCATACCCTGCCTTTCTCCCAAATGTGGACCCAAAGCGGCGCATGTCATTCTCTCCTCCATTTTATCCTCACAACAACCCTGTGAGGTAGGTTAGGCCGAGAGGATATGACGGGCCAAAGGTTCATGGAAGCGGGGGCTTGAACCCGGGTCTCTTAGATCCTGGTACGAGACTATGGCCCTGGTGGTGCCCGAACCACACTCCTCAAAAGCATATGGAGATACACATGTAGCCCTCAGGCTAAAAAAAAATAAATCCCTTCCCCTAGGGTTGCCAACCTCCAAGTAGTAGCAAGAGGTCTCCCCCTATTACAAATGATCCCCAGGCAATAAAGATCAGTTCCCCTGGAGAAAATGGCTGCTTTGGAAGGCGGACTCTGTGGCTTTATATCCCACCGAAGTCCCTCCCCTCCTCCCAAGCCCCGGCCTCCTCAGGATCCGCCCCCCAGATCTGCAGGTACTTCCCACCCCGGAACGGGTAACTTTCCCCCTGGTTCCACACAGTTGCTGATCCTCGCTGAATATCTGCTTGGGGGAAGCATCTAATCACGTGAAGCCGCTTGACGACAACCAACGATTAAGTTAAAGTTTCCTCGTCTCCAGAAGCTGTCAGAGGACTCCCAATTTCGTGACACATTTCGCCTCAGGCACTGACGTTTGCTTCTGTATTCCTCCCCGTCATCCTATTCAAGTAGGAGTGAAATCCTTCGCCCAGGAGCACGGGCTTTGAAGAGTAGGAGAGATAAAGTATAAATCAATGGTGTGCCTAAGGAGGTACATCCACCTCTTTGGTGATCAGCAGGCTT
>NW_015167212.1:0-16985 GCF_001447785.1 Gekko japonicus
TGACAGGCCCCTAGCCCCCGGGCTCCTCGTGTGCACCCACTCCTTTGCCCCCTCTCCTTCCGAGTCCCTCCGGCTATCCGTGCTCATGCCGGCGGCCCTGCCGCATGTCCCGTGGCCTTGCATCCTGTCAGCCCCAGGATGCAGCTGGCGTGGCCGCCGTCTCCAGCTGTCCACCCATTCCCCTCCAGACAGTGTCCACAGTTCATCCACCCCTGCCTCGAGATCCACCCCTGCCCAGGGCTGCCAGCCTCCAGGTGAGCCTGGAGATCTGCCTGCATGACGACTGATCCCCCCATGACAGAGATCAGCTCCCTTGGAGGAAAGGGTCACTTTGGAGGGGGGGGGACTCCATGGCACTGCACCCTGCTGAAGTTCCTGCCTTCCCCAGGCCCCACCCCAAAACCCCGCAGGGATTTCTTAGCCCAGAGTTGGCAGCTTGACAGGCCTGCCCCAGCCCCACTGGCCACTGCGCTCCCACCACCACCACCGCACAAAAAGGACACCCGTCCATGTCTCCCCCGTGGACTTACATGGGATGGATGCCACCAAGAATTCCCACCACTGGCGCAGGGTGGAGTCTCCCATCATGTGGACAATCTTGCCTCTCAGGCAGCCCAGGGCCATGTCTGGAGTGGGGAAGGTGCGGCTGGAGCACTCCAGGGACACCCACACGTCCCTGTAGTAGAAGCCTGGTGGGCGGGTAGGGGGGAGGCCTGGGCGACAGAGGTGAGGTGGGGAGCTGGCTGCAGGAAACACACGAGACTCACTGCCACTGCCTTTTCCAGGGGTTCTTCCTCCCCTCCCAACCACCAGTGGCTTCCCACCATTCTGACTCACCCATCAGCTGGGGTCCGGCCAGCACCTGGATTGTGGACACATTCCCTGGCACCGTCTGGTCTGTCACAGCCCTGTGTGGACAGCAGGGTGGGGAAGTCAAGAGACCTACTGGCTGCTCCTTTGGGGACTCCCAGAAAATCAAGCTTTTGCTCATGGAGCGCTTTGGGCACCAAGAGATGGCAATCACAGGCTGGGTTTGGATGTTCACCTTGTGATTCCCTGTATTGATTCATTCCAGCCAAGGGAGTGGAGGGGTATCACCAATCATGGGCCAATGGGATAAGAACAGAAGAAGAGCCCTGTTGGATCAGACCGCATCTGGTCCATCTAGTCCAGCATCCCACCTCACACAGTGGCCAAGCAGTTCCTCTGGAGGTCCAACCAACAACAAGGCATGAAGGCCAAAACCTTCCCCTGATCTTGCCTCCTGGCACTGGGATCCAAAAACTGACTGCCTCCGAATATGGAGGTTCCCTTTAGTCCCCATAGCTAGTAGCTGCTGATGGACCTCGCCTCCATAAATCTCTCTAATACTGTTTTAAAGCAGTCGGTGTCTGTGGCCATCACTACATCCTCTGTCAGTGAATTCCACATTTTAATCACTCATTGTGTAGAGGAGTATTTCCTTTTGTCTGTCCTGATTCTTCTGCCCATCAGTTTCTTTTGGCAGCATCCTATTAAAGCTCCATACGACCCTGCAATGGCCCACTGTGTTTTTATTGGAGATTCGGGTTTGTTTTATACTTATATTAATTAGCAGAATCAGCAGAGTATTAAAGAGTCAGAGTCCATGGTAGTTTAAAATATAAAAATTTACTATGACCTAACATGGGTAAGGGTATACGGGATGAAAAATAACAAAGAGCTTTATTTCTACATCCTCACAGCTAGATAGCTGACTTAGGTCTAATGGAGTCAGAACGAGACTGGAGGATCATAAAATGCTAAATAGTAGCCACTTCATTCCCCAATCAGGACAACAAACTAGATCTCAATCTGGCGGGCTTTCTAGCTCTCTAAACAGATAGGACACAAACAAACATGTGATTCAGTACACAGTATTAACCCAGTAAATACTAAATAGAAGTGTTCTAACTTGTAACATCCAACAGTTTTGCTCTCCCACCACTACAGAATTTCTGGGATTTAACATGAGCACACTCAATCATTACCTTTACGGCATGCTGATTTTAGGCCTCC
This sequence comes from Gekko japonicus, assembly GCF_001447785.1. NCBI lineage: Eukaryota > Metazoa > Chordata > Lepidosauria > Squamata > Gekkonidae > Gekko > Gekko japonicus. The sequence continues at coordinate 2,038 of NW_015167212.1, forward strand.
GGGCCAGATTGTGGTGAACCTGCAGAGGCCAGAGGGGCGGTGAGGGTCATTTGTGGCCTCTCCCCTGCTGGGTGTCACAGTGGGGGAAGCCACTGTCCAGTCACTGCTGGAATCCACAATGTGGGACTGTCTCAAGTGTAGACCCATTTGAACTAATTCAGGGTTCTGGGCTAAGGCAGGAAAGAGTAAGGAAACGTAAATATCAGTTGGATGAAACCGTACTGTTTTACAGGTGGATTTTCTCTCTTGTAAGGTCATGTACACTGGAACAAAGAAATCCTAATTTTAAATATGTGCTGGAGGGGTCTGAACTTGCCGGGACTGAGAGATCTGGGTGGTATAGTGGGAAGCTTGAGGAAAACATCAGCCCAGTGCGCAGCAGTGGTGAAAAAGGCTAACTGTGTGCTAGAAAAGGGACTGATAAATGTAAGAGAGAAGAAGAAGAAGTAGAAGAGATTGGATTTCATACCCCATGGCCCTTCACTACGCAAGGGAGTCTCAGAGCGGCTTACAAACTCCTTTCCCTTTCCCTCCCCACAACCGAGAGGCAACCTCGGGAGTAGGTGGGGCTGAGAGAGCTCTGACAGGAACTGCTCTTTTCAAGAACAACTCTTACAGAACTACGGCTTGCCCAAGGTCATCCAGCCAGGTGCAAGTGGAGGAGGAGTGGGGAATCAAACCTGGTTCTCCCAGAGTAGAGTCTGTGCACTTAACCACTACACCAAACTGGCAATATTGTGATACCCCTGCAATATACCTATGGTGTATGATCAAAGGACATTGCAGATCTGGAAAAGGACAAAAGAGGGCAACTAAGAAGATTAAGGGGTTGGAGCACCAGTTTGGTGTCGTGGTTAAGTGCTCGGACTCTAATCTGGGAGAACCGGGTTTGATTCCCCACTCCTCCACTTGCACCTGCTGATGTGACCTTGGGTCAGTCACAAGCTCTGGCACAGCTGTCCTTGAAAAAGAGCAGTTTCTGTCAAGAGCTCTCTCAGCCCCACCCACCTCACAGGGTGTCTGTTGTGGGGAGGGGAAGGGAAAGGAGTTTGTAAACTGCTCTGAGATTCCCTTGGGTAGTGAAGGGCCATGGGGTATAAATCCAATCTCTTCTTCTCTTCTTCCCTATAAAGAAAGGCTGGAGAGTCTGGGGAAAACATGATAGACGTTTATAAAATCATGTCTGGGATGGAGAAAATGGACAGAGGGAGCTTTTCCTGCTTGCCCCGTAAACTAGAACTCAGAGGGCTAGAAAATAGGTTCAAAACACACAAAAGGAAATACTTCTTTGCTGAAACTCACTGTCAGGGGAGGTAGAGAATGGCTACAGGCACCGGTAGCTTTAAAAGAGTGAGATGGATTCATGGAGGAGAGATTCATCACCGGCTACAAGCTGTGGTGGCTGAAGGGAGCCTCCATGTACAGAGGCAGCAGACTTCTGGATCCCAGTGCTGGGAGGCAGCATCCAGGGAGGGACTCAGCCTTTCTTCCTTGATTGTTTGGCCTTCCAGGGCAATTGTTTGGCCACTGTGTAGAACCCAAGGCTGGACTAGATGGACTAATGATGGACTACCGGGGAGGAGGGGTCTTCTTATGTTCTCTCAAGAAAAACATCTCTGCCCCTTGAGTGACCCCTTGGCCCCCCACGCATGAACCACCTGGTTCTACCAACACTGCAAGCGGTCAAGAAATTGAAATGAATGAATGAAGCATAGCCTCTTTGCTGGTGGCCCACAAAAACTGGCCAGGTTGAGGGAGAGACTCTGCCTGGGACAGGGATCTGAGACGTGGTATAGGGGACAGTGTGCCAGGCCTGGACTGGGCCAATCTGAGTGCAACTCCTGGGTGAACCATTAAAGTTGACTGGAGGGGGCTGAATGATGCTGCCTCAGCCTAACCTATGTGGCAGGTTCAGTGTGCAGAGGCACTGGGATGGTTACACACACACACACACACACACACACCACTCCATGCTGCTCGTGGGAGGAAAGGTGAAATATGAAAGATGCCTGGTGGTGACTCTGGGATGCCGCCCACTCATCCGCCAGCTCAACCTAGCCCAGCTGCACACATGGAGCAAAAGGATCTCCCTCCTTACGTCCCCATGGAGACCTCTTGGGGTCAGAATGTTTTGCCCTGCTTCGCCCCTCTGGGGGTCTGGGACCCGCCACAACCAGCTCCGAGGGGCAGAGTTGCACAGCTTCTGAGGGGCCTTCAAGATGGCACACCTTCCTCTTTTTCTAAGAATGCTCTTACACGTGCGACAGATGTGTGTTCAGGGTGAGAGGAGGACAGGGTGGTTTCAGAAACGTCCCAGGACCCTAACCCAGAACCCCTGCAGAGTCTACGAGGGCTCAGTGATCCCTTCACCCCACAGACTTGCCCCTGCCAGCCTCTCCCCTCCCCTCCCCAAGCCTCCTGTACGCACCCACCAAGGAAGGCACTCTCCGTTTTGCTGGGTCCAACGTTGGCTTTTTCAAGAGAGGGCGGACCATCGCTTCCTTAAGTGCCTCGGGGAACTGCCCCTGGCACACCTTCCTCTTTTTCTAAGAATGCTCTTACACGTGCAACAGATGTGTGTTCAGGGTGAGAGGAGGACAGGGTGGTTTCAGAAACGTCCCAGGACCCTAACCCAGAACCCCTGCAGAGTCTACGAGGGCTCAGTGATCCCTTCACCCCACAGACTTGCCCCTGCCAGCCTCTCCCCTCCCCTCCCCAAGCCTCCTGTACGCACCCACCAAGGAAGGCACTCTCCGTTTTGCTGAGCACATTTTTGTAGCGCCCGGCTGAGTGATGCACGAGGGCGCTGCAAGGGAGGTGCTGCGGCTGGGCACAAAACCAGCGCTCCCCTGTGCCGGCATCGACATACTGGCAGGTCAGGCCTGGGAGTGGGTGCACGTTGCATTCGGTCGTCTCTTCTGGACTCAGCTGTCCTGGCTTCACGTAGTAGCCCCAGAAGGCAACCGTGGAGGGCTGGGACTGGCGGACATGGCGAAGGAGGGCCACAGCCTCGCTGGAGTGGATGAGGCGCACAGACACTTGCACGGCACCCACCCACAGGAGTGGGAAAGCCATTGTGTAGGTGCCGTTCCTGTGGTCCTCCACAGTCCCAGCCACACTTGCCTTCAGCTCTGGGGAGTGTGCCCTGGCACGGAAAAAGTCCCCGCCGTAAGGCTTGGGCTGCCCCTGGTGGTCCCGGGCCTCCAGCACCACGAGCAACGTGTCACCCACTGTGTAGCTGTGCCGGGGGTGCCAAAGCCGGTAGTGGCTCTTCTTGGGGCTGGTGGAGGAGTCGAAGGGCCCCCCCGCATTCCAGGGTGGAGCTGGCCACTCCAGCAGCGGAAGGAGCTTCTGCAGTTCCTCGGCCTCTGGAGAAGGGGTCTGGCTGGACCTGACCCCCACAGGGTCTGGAGGCGGCACCTTGCTGCTGGACCGCTGAATGGACAGGAACCGAGACAACATCTGGGGAGGCAAGATAAGACACATGAGGAGGGCTGTGGGCTGCCCAGCCTTGGGAGGCCATGAGCCACAGCTATCGTCCTTGAAGGAGATGCCCATAGGAGGTTCCGTTTCTTAGGACCCTTTTTTCTAGTGGCACATTTTTCCTTGACAGAGTTCTCCTGGATTACTGGGGGGGGGAGAGCAGGTGGGGGAAAACAGATGCACGAGACAGAGGTGTGTGGAATTATGCGTCCAGCGGGGTCGATGGGCAATGGATTCACAACATACAAAAGAAAGTGTTTTGTCAGAGGACATGTCATTAACCTGCAGAACTGGGGGCTGAGGCAAGCTCTAGGAGGAAAGGTCCATCCAGCTGAGCGCGCTGTTTCACACCATGGCCCACCTGGGGACCCTGGAATGCTTGCCATCAAAGCGTGGGGGCATTTGTTTATTTATATCCTGCTTTTCTCCTGAAGTGAGACTCAAAGCAGCTTAAAGCACTCCCCCCGCCTCCATTCTCTCACACCAACAGCCCTGTGAGGTAGGCCAAGCTAGAGTCTGTGATACCCAAGGTCACCCAGAGAGCTTCTATGGTCGCTAGAAGTGGGGATTTGAACCCAGGGTGCCCAGGGCCCCAGCCCACCACACCACACTGGCTTTGGGCATGGAGACCAAGAGTTACCGGGGCCGTGACGCAGGGGCAGGCGAGGGCAAACCACCCCTGAACGTCTCTTGCTTTGGAAACCCCGTGGGGGGGGGGTCGGGCACCATACGTCTGCTGGGGATTGACAGCACTTTTCATTCAAATAGCTAAAAGTCCTGGAAAATTAAATTCCATTGCCTTTTGGAAACAGTAGCAACGCACAACTATGCAGCAAAGGCAATTAATTGGGAAAACGCGCATGGTGCGAGAGGTAAGGTGCTGGTTGCCCTCGGCCCAAGGGGTGTCCACTGATCCTCAGACAGGGCTGGGGCTTCTCCCGCCCGGTTCTTGTCCCGCTACAACACGCTCCCCTCTGAGACCAGAGCCCCGTGGGACCTTCTGCAGGGTCTGCACAACGGAGCTGTTTTGCCTTTGGCCGAGGGGGTGGCACCAGCTTCAGCTTTGTGAATACGAATAGTGTGACCTGTTTTAATATATGCTGTTTTAAACTGTCTTAATTATTACATACATTATTTTAATATATATTTGAATGTTTTAAATTTTAGATTCTGCTTGTGATCCGCCCTGAGCCTGCTTGTGGGGAGGGCGGAATATAAATGGAATAAATACCTAAACGAAACAGGCAAAAGCCCTGAGCACCCCATCCCCTTGTGGACGCTGTGGCCCTAAGGGAAGATGGCCTTGTCACCTGATTTTGGTCATCTGGAAGCAGGTAGATTTTTTAACCAATTTGCAGTTTTGATTGTTTTCAGTGCTAAGACTCACCAGTAGATCTATGTTTTGTAGAGGGAATGTGTGACTGAGACGAGAAGGAAGGGAAATCCTCCCCCATCCCCCAGCCTGCAGCTTCCAGTTTAGGTAGGGATGCTGCCTGCCCACTTCCATCTCTCCCAATGCACATAGACGCTGAGACCAGGGTTTTAATGCCTCGCCCTCTTCAATTTTATCTGGCCTGGTTCTCAGTGCCCACCTCCCGCTGTCCACACACCTGAAGTTCTTTTTCCGAGCAATGATGCTACATCTCCTCACTGGCCTCTCCCTGCTCCTCTCCAGAGAAGGAGCAGCATCCTGAGAAGAGTGGGCTGGAGACCAGAGGAGCAACTGCGTAAAGTGGTGCTGCTGCCTTGGAGAGAAACTGCTGAAGACCATGAAGCCAGGTACCCAATTGGCTTCTGTGACACCCTGAGGCCAAGGCCCACACAGCATCTCTAGATCATGCCTGAAGATGGGCGACTCAGGAGCTCTCAGAGGCAGGTAGAAGACCCACCTCTTGCCAGACACTGGCCGCTCAGCAGGCCCAGATCAGGGCAGGGTACAGACCCACAGCACGCAAAGTCTGCCCCATGCAGACAGCATCTCAGCATCATTTAACCCTAATGCCCTCCTACACATGCACACATGTGCACGCATGCACACACACACACACGCACACACACGCGCACGCACACACACGCACGCACGCAAAGCAAAGCCTGTCTGGACCCGGCATTTCCTGGTTGAGTAGGGAGAGTGGCAGACAGAAAAGGGACCATTTTGGCACTGGACCTGGCACTCAACAGCCCAGATGCTGCCGTTGCACTAGCACAGGCCTCACTGGAGAGAACTCAGACCTCAGCCCAATCTGCACTTGCTATGTAAAGCTGTTTCATTCTGCTGGGGCACCAGCTTCCTTTGCCTTCCGTTTGGCTCAGTACTAAAAGTTCGCGGTATAAAAAGTTCTGCATCAGGACAGAGGGAGAGTGCATGAGGGAGGGGGGAGGAGCAGCCTTCTGGGGCCTTGGTCGGGTGCCGCACTGCGCTGCACTGCGCAGGAGGGCGGAAATGGCACCTGCGACCCCACCCCCCAAAGGTAAAGGGGGGTGACCTGGCAGAGGGGGAGCCGGTCGGGTGCCGCACTGTGCTGCGCTGCGCTGCGCAGGAGGGAGGAAATGGCACCTGCGACCCCACCCCCCGAAAGTAAAGGGGGGTGACCTGGCAGAGGGGGAGATGGCGGAGGCAGGAAAGATGGAAGAAGCTGGGTAAAAAACACAAAACACCCAGTGGTTGCCAGGCATGGCATTCTGGGGACTGTCCCAAGAAATAACAAATGGTTCAGGGGTGGGTGTGCTTCCAACCCGCCCCCCAATATGATTGCAGAAAAATGTTCCCTGGTTGCTTTTAAATGCAGATGACTGGATTTTCAGCTAACTAGTTTCCTTTGTGACAATTTGTGTATCTCCTTAGAAAAGATTGGGGGGGGGATTCGGCTCCAGTTGTCTGCTTATCACTCACAGTGGCTTGAGGGCAGGAAGGAGCAATTAAACCACCTTAAAACCAAATCCAAATAACACGGTGGGACACTGTAGTGACCTCAGATTCACCGCTAAATGGCAATAAAATGATGCAGACAGCCAATACTGAGATGAAACAGTAGGAGAGCAGATGCGGCATGAAATGCAGACAGAAATTTGTGAGATAACGTAAGATTGCTGGAACAGCGGCGGGAAAGGCCAATGCAGATTGGGCCCTCCTTTACGAGGCTAATGTCACTCCCATCATTAAAAAGGGTTTTAAAAGGGTAGCAAATGTCACTCCCATCTTTAAAAAGGGTTCCAGAGGAGATCCGGGAAATTACAGGCCAGTCAGTCTGACGTCGATACAGAGTAAAGTGGTGGAAACCATTATTAAGGAAAGAATTAGTAGGCGCATAGATGAACAAAACCTATTGAGGCAGACTCAGCATGGGTTCTGTAAGGGAAGATCTTGTCTCACTAACCTGTTAATGTTCTTTGAGGGGGTGAACAAACATGTGGACAAGGGGGATCCAATAGATATTGTTTACCTTGACTTCCAGAAAGCTTTTGATAAAGTTCCTCATCAAAGGCTCCTAAGTAAGCTCAAAAATCATGGGATACAAGGACAAGTCCTTTTGTGGATCAAAAACTGGCTAATTAATAGGAAACAGAGAGTGAGTATAAATGGGAAATTTTCTCAGTGGAGGGTGGTAAGCAGTGGAGTACAGCAAGCATCAATACTCGATCCAATGCTTTTTAACTTATTCATTAATGATTTGGAGATGGGAGTAAGCAGTGAAGTGGCTAAATTTGCGGATGATACGAAGTTGTTCAGGGTGGTGAAAACCAGGGAGGATTGTGAGGCACTCCAAAGGGATCTGTCAAAGTTGGGCGAGTGGGCGTCAACATGGCAAATGGGGTTCAATGTGGCCAAGTGCAAGGTGATGCACATTGGAGCCAAAAATCCTAAATATAAATACACATTGATGGGGTCTGAACTGGCAGAGACAGATCAAGAGAGAGATCTTGGAGTTGTAGTAGATAACTCACTGAAAATGTCGAGACAGTGTGTGACTGCAATAAAGAAGGCCAATGCTATGCTGGGGATTATTAGGAAGGGTATTGTAAACAGATCAGCCAATATCATAATGCCCCTATATAAATCAATGGTGAGACCTCATTTGGAATACTGTGTGCAGTTCTGGGCACCACACCTTAAAAAGGATATTATAGCTTTGGAAAAAGTGCAGAAAAGGGCAACTCGAATGATAAAAGGGTTGGAACACTTTCCCTATGAGGAAAGGTTAAAGCGCTTAGGGCTCTTTAGCTTGGAGAAAAGACGACTGAGGGGTGACATGATCGAGGTTTATAAGATTATGCATGGGAAAGAGCAGGTAAAGAAAGAGGTACTTTTCTCCCTTTCTCACAATACAAGAACCCGTGGGCACTCCATGAAATTGCTGAGCGGTCGGGTTAGAACGGATAAAAGGAAGTACTTCTTCACCCAAAGAGTGATTAACACATGGAATTCACTGCCACAGGAAGTGGTGGGTGCTACAAGCATGGACGGCTTCAAAAGGGAATTAGATAAGCATATGGAGCAGAGGTCCATCAGTGGCTATTAGCCACAAGGTATAGCTAGGGGCTCTGGGGCAAGTGATGCTCTGTCTTCTTGGTGCTTGGGGGGGGGTCAACAGTGGGAGGGCTTCTAATGTCCTGGCCCCACTGCTGGACCTCCTGATGGCACTGGTATTTCTGGCCACTGTGTGACACAGAGTGTTGGACTGGATGGGCCTTTGGCCTGATCCAACATTGGCGTCTCTTATGTTCTTATGTTCTTAAACAAGTGAGCACAGGTATGTGTAGGCAGGTGGACTCATAAAAATGTATATGGGCTTGTAACTTTTATGAACTTTTGCCCACAGGGTCCTTGTCCTGAGTGAAGCCAAGCAGGGTGAGCACTGCAGTGCCCACAGGAACATCTCACGGGACCTTGGAGGTGACACAACTGCTGCAAGGCAAACAACAAGGCATGGTGAGAAACCAGGCAGGTGAAGTCTTCCGAAGCCACACTCAGGGCTTTCCAGATCTCCCAAAGTTCCTGACTCAGGAGCCAGAGGGAGTCCTGGTCACCTACAGTTTCCTGGTTGGAAAGAAGCTCTTGGTCCAAGAAGGCTAATCTTCGCCTCACAGTGACCGATTTCACACAAGAGCTGTGCCGTGGTCGTGCCTCCCTTTGCCCCACTTCTATTGGGCAATTTCCCACTTGAAGCCGCGCGGCCGCATTTTCACCCGTGGCTTCGCCCGATTTTCCCCGCAGTTTCGTGATCCTGTTTTTTGAGTGAGATCGGTCAGTCAGTTTGTTCAGGAAGGTTTCACCACTAGTAGAAGGGCTTCCCCCCTCCCCACTTTTATGGGTGGCTCTATTGTACCCCTTGACTCTCGTAGCGTTGTCATGGTATACACACTAAACAAACATGGTATGCACACTTTTCATAGCCATTGTACAGTGTTCACCAGCGTGTCAGGAAATGCTGGAGCTGTTCTCCAGGCAGAACCATGTCAGCCAATGACTACAGAGCCTCCTCCTCCTCCAGCAGCAAACCTCTGATATGGGAGCTATGAGTAGAATGAATATAAGCGTGTCTAGGTCTCCTAGGCCCTTTCCGCACTAGACCTTTAATCCTGGTTCAACGCTGTCTTCTACTAGCTATTCTACACCACACTCGACTTCACCCTGTTTTTATCCTGTTTTTTTTGGGGGGGGATGGGGTCAATTCTGCATTACATTGTGGTCTCCCCAGGTTCAGACTGCCGTTGCCCCGGAGTATGCTTCACCATGGTCTCTCCCTCGGTCTGGAGTGGGCCTGATGCAGATTTAAGTGTAGAATTTTAAACTCGGTTTTGATCCTACCTGCCCCTTTCCTGCCATACCTGGGACTAACAGTCCTGTTTGCAATGCAGAATTTATAACCTGGGGCAGGCAAGCAAACTGGAGCGGGACAAAATTAGTGCAGAAAGCAACAGATAAACAGAGACAATAGCAAGGTAAATGGCCATGAGTCGAACACAGAGAAAATCTGGGGTGAGGTCCAAGTGTGGAAAGGGCCCTAGCTTCCAAATTCCAACATTAAAAAGTCAAAACTACAGGTGGTGGTCAGTTTGCTTAAAGGCAGCCTTGCAAATCCATGCCTCTGAAGATGTTTTAGAAAAAGATATGCCTGCTCAACCACCACAGAGACCAGAATTTAAGAAAAGGGATGCTATTGGGAAAAGGTTGATTTTGAATTCTGGTTCTGAAAAGGAATGCCCCTTACTTATTGACTGTAATACTGCCAAAAACATGTGGGAGATGGCAAAAGGTCGATATAACCAGGAAAATGATGCCCAGAAATTATTTCTCAGACAATGCTTGCACGAAGGAGAATCAATGTCTGGACACCTGGCCTAAGAGCTTGGGGGGGGCACCCCTTCAGACTGGGAGACCCTTGCTGGTCTCTTCAACAGTTTGCTTCAGCCTTACCTAAGTCATATGGCTGCATTAAAGGCACAGAAAGATCTGACTCTTGAATTTGCTATAAGTTACCTACGAAAAGAAGGGACCAGAGGAGAGATTTCAGAGACAGCAAATAAAATGTCAGTTTTAAGGGTGCAACATGGAAAAAGAGATGTTACAGCGTTTTCAATGTGGGAAGAGTGGTCATGTGATCAAGCAATGTAGATGTACAGAGACAATGAATTTCAGGGAAAGCACCTCCAGTGAGACAGCGACACCCAGTGGCCATATGGGGAATAGCACCAAAAGCAAATTTCGGTCTAAGCCAAGTGGGAGAGGAAAGGCCATGGGAGAGGAAAGACATTTAAACAAGGGTGTGGTGAAATGCACATGTTTGCAATTGCTGAATCAAATTCAAATCTTGAGAATTATTGGCTTATAGACTCAAAAAGTTATAGCTACTTAGCTAATGATGAAGAATGCTTCATTGAATTAGACAGACAGAAAAGACCCAAATTACTACAAGCTGAAGCTCTAAAGTTATGACAGCCGGAGAGGTGGAACAACGAAAACCAGCACCGAAGAAGGGTTGCCGCCAGACTGTCCCCTCACAAGGAAGAAGATCTGCTACAGAACAAGGGTGCCTGGTAGGAATCTCACCTCCCCGACATACATGTGGCCCTAGATTAGGATCGTTCAGAATTAGAATTGTAAGCCGCTCAGAGCCCCTTAGGGGGGTGAGCGGGATAGAAAGTTGAGTGGTAGATAAATAGGGACCACTTCGGTGGGAAGGTAACAGCGTTCCGTGCACCTTGATGTTTAGTCATGCCGGCCACATGACCACGGAAACGTCTTCGGACAGCGCTGGCTCTTCGGCTTGGAAATGGAGATGAGCACCGCAACCCTAGAGTCGGATTCGACTGGCTTTCGAGCAAGGGAACCTTTACCTGTACCTTTACTGTGCTTTTGCTCCTGGTTCATAGCACAACATAATATCTACTGAAATGATTGTAAAAAAAATGGATACAAAGCTATCCTTGGAGAGGATGATAGTTCTATTTTAAATGCTAAATCTGGATCTGAAATAATGGTACATGAAAAAGATGGTTTTCATTACTTAAAGACTATTATTCGGGATGCTGATGATGTTAATGGGCCAGTGTGTCATACCACGCAACCTGTGTGTGAACATAAGAACTGTATTTTAAATGACATGTAAAATTGGGTCATTGTCATGTGCAAAGTGTGTAAAATTATTGAAGAAATGCAATATTGATGATGTGGATTGCAATTAAATACAAGTTAGTTGTAATGTGTGCCTGAGAGCCAAGGGCACAGCTCTATGCTACAAAGCAATCCTGATGTGCACAACACACGATTTTTAGAGATGGTCTTTTCAGACCTAGTGGAACCCATAAGGCCTTATGCTGGTGGAAGCAAATATTTTCATACCTTTATTGAAGCAAAATCAAGATATGTCTTTGTGTATCTGATAAAAAGCAAAGACCAAGTTTTTGAAAACTTTAAAGCTTACATTGCATCTGTGAAAAATAAATTTGGCAAAGTTCCAGAGGTTCCAGATAATGGAACTGAATACAGTAGCAATAAGTTCCAAAAGTTTATGGAACAAGAAGGCATTGAACATAGAACCACAGTGCCTCGTTGTCCTGAACAGAATAGTGCAGCTGAGAGACTCAATAGGAACATTCAAGAAATGGCCGGCTTGATGCTTATGCAGTCTGGACTGTCTGATCCTTGCTGGGCCGAAGCAGTCAACACTGCTGCATATTTGCATAACAGAATTCCCTCCAAAGTGAGAGGCAAGACTCCTTTCGAGAGGTGGCATAACAAGAAGCCAGCTTTAAAACATTTAAAGGCTTTTTGGTTCCAAAACATATGCATATGTACCCAAGGAGAAAAGGGTAAAGCTGGATCCCTGAGCTGAACTTGGAATCCTTGTTGAGTATTGTTACCATGTGTGCTTGTATTTGCATTTTGTCTGTATTGTGCTTATGAAGTATTGATCAAATGTCTATGTATCTGTGCCTTTGGGAACTCAGGGTTCACTGCTAGGTGTGTTTGCTGATATGTGCTTGAATGGCTGGCCTTTCACCTCATGCTGCCCACGAATGGGCATTGCTGAGATGCCTGCCCCAGAGCACATGCGTCCCTGGAATTTCTCGGGGGGCCTCTGGTCAGAGGAGGTCACCAGGATACACAAGGAGACATTTGGAGAAGCAACAGGCGCAACCACCATTGATGGATTGTGGGAAAGCATCAACTCCCTCTCTGCTATCTGGTTTGGGCATCAAAAGACAACACTGTTTATGACTTTGGACCAGCAACGTCTCAGCAATTAAAGGTTGCCAATGGAAACGGAGGTTCTCACCTCACTACATGGCCCCCGCTTTGATGTAGGGTAGAATATCCTCATATTGCCCCCTGCCCCTTCATTAGGACGTCATCCCCTTGTGGACCTATAGCCATAGAATAGAGGACGGACCCCAGGGTTTATGGCAGGTAAGGCCATGCCCCGAACAGAGCTGTTAAAAAGAGAAACACGGCTTTGTTTCTCTCTCTCTCTCTCTCTCTCTCTCAAGCCTCTTCTTCTTCCCCTTAGCGCGCACTAAGGTGCTTCAGGTGACTCTCTAAGTTCCCCGGAGTTGCAACCAGGGAACGCGCACGTGGCTTGGCTGGACCAGCCTTTGTGTGTTCAGAGTTCACCAGTTGATACGTTAGTTGCCCTTCTTTCCTAAAGAGGAGATTTCTTCTCAGCGGACCTCAGATAAGTATAATCGCATCCCTGTGAAGTCATCCCCCTTATTTGATGCTTTTGTTATTTTCCATGCTGTGTGTGTTTATTTCCTATTGTAACTAAGGAGCTTGTGCGAATCTCGTATGTATCTGGTTTTTTGTATGTCTGAAGAAACTGCTTTAGTAAAGGCAACATTGATTCATAAAACCTAGAGTGTTGTCTGACTTCCTGGGACAGAGCGAGCTTCAGCGCCAATCTGACCTCTGGATACACGGGTTTAGAACTCACGCACCGCCCACCCTCTGTAAACAGAGCTGACCTGGGCTCCCAGAACCGTCTTTGGACCGGTTCGGGTAACAGTATGCTCTTGGAGGAAGAGGATATAGAGTCATGAATCCTAATACTTGTGTGACAGAATGCCTACCCCCACTCCACTCTGAGTTTCAAAAGTCATTTGCTTGTCTCTGGAAGGGCAGGAAGCGAGGTCGGTTGCCAGCCATCGGCCCTGGTCACATGGGCAGGAAAATGTGGGGGGGAAGCATGGCAGTTTGCCCCGGAGCAAAATAATGCGCGGCTGTGCAATCAGACGACCCATCGAGGTCCCGTCGAGGTTCCGTGGTTAGGGGGGAGGTGCCGATCACACGACGATCCTGCAGGGTGGCAAAGAAGCAGTGCGGCAAAGAAGCGGCGCGGCGCAATCACACCAGCAATCGCTAGGCACCGCTTCCGTGGCAAATGGGGTTTTTTTTGTCACCAAAGTCCGTGCATGCGCATGAACGGGGAATTGGATGAGCGAAGCCCCGCCCATGTGCGCAAACGGAAACCGGCCGCGGATACCCGTTCATCATGGGAATGCGGAACCCGGTTGGTGGGTTTAACGGAGAGGGCGACAGATGCTACCAGACCCCAATACAGCTCCGACATTCAGGCGATGGAGGGGGAGGTGGGCCCCCTCATCACAGCCGCCCTAACCACCTGCGCGACAGTGGCAATAGTGACCCTCCGGAAGCGGCAAGCCTGCCTACAGTGGGAGGGGGCAATAGGTGCGGGCAGGAGACAGAGAAATGCCATGGCCACCACACAGCTAGCCAGCTGTCGACGTCGCAGCAGGCAGCGGAAGACCCGCAGAAGAAGGGAGACACTCCAGCTACTCCGTCTCTCTGTGGAGTGTCCCAGCCACCGCTGGTGGGTGTACCCAAGACCCAAGGAATAGTGGGCAACCTTCGTCACTCATGTCTGGGGTGATGTGCAGAGGATCGGTATTATCAGGATGTCCAGGTAACATGCGGAGGTCGTATGTCGGCCCCAGGCGCCCACCCATGGCATGCTGGCCACAATCGACACTGTGGCCACGATCGTCAGTAGGGCCCTCTCCCAGCAGCCGTTCGGCAGAGGGATAGGGGTGCTGCCGTGACATGGGCACGGTAAGTGGGCCCCGTGACAGCCGTAACTGGATCAAGCCAGTTCCATGTCACCATGTAATTGCAGGTCAACATTCATGTGGCTGGTGGATGCCCTCCGGGATACAGTGCAGCGACAGCGTACGGAGATGTGTGATCCCGTGTCAGTGGAGGAACGCGTCGCAGTCGGTGTGTGGTGGATGGCCAACATCATGTCCTATAGAACCATTGGACAGCAGTTTGGTCTTGCACGGTCCACCGTGGCTGGAGCCACCGCTCCACTGCTACATTCACCGCTCACTTGCTCGGGTGGCCAGTGAGGAGAGGGGCGAGGCTGGCCGCCTTGGCATGCTGGCCCTCAAGCGGGAGGGAGGGCGGGGAACAAGCCAGCCCACCCGGCTTGGTGCGGCGCTGTGGATGGGTGAGGCCTGCCGCCTTCAGCAGCCACCGCCTCCAGCACACCAACAGAGGAGGGACGAGGCCAGCCAGTGGCCAGCTTGCCTCGACTCCTCCTGTGTGCAGTGGGGGGAGGCGTGAGCCTGGCCACCGGGGAGCCACCGCACTCTCCTTTGCCAGTGTGTGTGGGGCCCCTCCGGTGGCCTCTTTCTAGGGCCTGTTTCCTCTCTTCCAGCAACGGGCCTTGCGCCTAGTAAACAATAAATCTGGGACAATTAGAACACAGTTGTTGTTGTTGGTCAGTTGCACAGTCGAGTCCAACTCTCCGCGACCCCATGGACCAGCTCCCGCCAGGCCTTCGGGTCTTCCACCATCCTCTGAAGTTTGCTCAACTTCATGTTCGTTGCATCGATGACACTATCTAACCATCTCATCCTTTGCCGTCCCCGTCTTCTTTGACCTTCAATCTTTCCCAGCATCAGGGTCTTCTCCAGTGAGTGCTCCCTTCTCCCTTGGTGGCCAA
>NW_015167212.1:21265-21431 GCF_001447785.1 Gekko japonicus
CTCATGATCTGAACCACAGTCAGCTCCAGGACTTGTTTTTACTGACTGGATAGAGCTTCTCCATCTTTGACTGCAAATTATATAGTCAATCTGATTTCGGTGTTGCCCATCCGGTGATGTCCATGTGTAGAGTCGCCTCTTAGGTTGTTGGAAAAGGGTGTTCGCT
>NW_015167212.1:21842-32446 GCF_001447785.1 Gekko japonicus
AAATTCGCCCATTCCTGTCCACTCCTGTCCACTGATTCCTAAGATATCGATGTTCAGTCTTGCCATCTCATTTTTGACCACGTCAAGCTTACCTTGATTCATAGATCTTACATTCCAGGTTCCTATGCAGTATTGTTCTTTGCAGCATCGGACTTTCCTTTCACCATCAGACACATCCACAACTGAGCGTCCTTTTGGCTTTGGTCTAGCCGCTTCACTCTTTCTGGGGTTACTTGTACTTGCCCTCTGCTCTTCCTCAGTAGCATATTGGACACCTTCCGACCTGAGGGGCTCATCTTCTGGCGTCATATCTTTTAGCCTTTTGATACTGTCCATGGGGTTTTCTTGGCAAACATACTGGAGTGGGTTGCCATTACCTTCTCCAGGGGATCACGCTTAGTCTGAGTTCTCTGCTGTGGCCTGTCCGTCTTGGGTGGCCCTTCACGGCATAGCCCACAGCTTCACTGAACTACGCAAGCCCCCTCGCCACGACAAGTCAGTGATCCATGAGGGGGAGAACAGAGTTACACAAGATTAAAACCTATACAAAACATCAGCTAATACAATTCCCAAGATGGCAGTCAGGCAAAAGTTGACAAGTGCTCCCTATAAAAGGTCTCTGAATAGATGATGATAAATACTAGGCAAGTGGGCAAGAAAGCAGTGAAGCAGACGGTGCAGAATAAACAGAGCGTAAGCTGCGTCAGAGAGCCCGGTGTAATTAGACTCCTGCTGCCTCAGTCATATGCCTGGTGAAACATCTCCATTTTATTTAGGCCCTGCAGAACTGTACTGAGTCCCATGGGCCCCTGATCCCACTGGGGAGAGTGTGCCACCAGACAGGAGCAAGAGCTGAAAAGGCTCTGGCTCTGGTTGAGGCTGAGTGGATGTCCTTTGGGACGGGGACCACCAGAAGATGTTGATCTGTGGAGCGTAAAGCTCTTAAAGGGACATACGGGGAGAGAGGTCCTGCAGATAGGTTGGCCCCGTATATCTGAGGAAGTGTCATATATATGAAGACGTATGCATGCACACAAAAGCTTATACCTTGAATAAAACTTTGTTGGTCTTAAAGGTGCCTGACTGGACTCAAACTTGTTCTTCTCACAATATAAGTGGTTCAGACCTTTAAATAGGATATGGGATAATTATCTTGTTACAACATCATACATTAATAGTACGAACACAGATTACAACTGTTTAAAATGTAAGGAGAATCATTCACCCAGAACTGGTATTGTTAGCTGGCTGCCACTGGTCTTTGCCTGGCATTTTTTTTAGTGCCAGGATGTATAGGTGTGAAAGCTGGGCAGCAAAGAAAGCTGACAGGAAAAGTTGATTCCTTAGAAATGTGGTGTTGGAGAACTTTGGGGGAAATGGCGGCCTGAACAGGAGTGTTTCTAAAGGCTCCAGACTATCTCGCTGAGGATAGAGAGGATTTATTCCTCTATCCCCATCTCTGCCCCCCCTCTGCCGTGGGGGAGAGCCAATTGACAGGTGAATCCACAGCCGGGGGCTGATTTAGACAGGCTCCACTTGGGTTCTGGTAATACCCAGGTCGGCGGGGCATAAGTGGCAGTTGCCCTCCCGGCTGACCTCCCATTTACTTCTACTCTTACCTTTTTTTTACAAATCTGCAACCTTTTGCCTAGCCCTCAAAGACCCACCCTGGAACTGTTAGTCAATTCAGAAGATTGGCAGACTTATTGTAATCATTATATGACCATCACCTCTTGGGTTTTTAGTGGTTTACCTTTACTTTCTCCTGTAGTTTAGTTTCCCCTTCCTTGTGTTCTTGCAGTTTTGGAAAATAATTTTTTTTGGGGGGGGGGAAAGAGAAGATTGGCTGACTGCCAGCACCATTTCATCTCACCGGTAAGAGGGTTTTTGAAAATTTACGGATTACAAATTACAGAGAACCAACAAGACATTTATGAGATTTTTCTTAGGGAAGTAGGTAAACATTGAACTGCGCTTAATTCAACACCTTCCCTCTAGAGTGTGCTAACACAAAACAGAACAGATGTAGAGGCCTGATTCAGATGGGGAGGCCTGACCGGCTGCAATCTGCATTTTTATGTTCTGGATGAACTTTTTATTATTGTTTATACTTGTGTAATATCCTTTCTACAAACTGCACAATTGGCCGCTTCTTTCCCTCCTTCCTCCCCTTTTTTTCCTTTGAATAAAAAAGTTTATTTAAAAAGGCCAGCACTCTGCTCTGCTGTGATGCAGCGATAAAAGTACTATATACGGACTGGCACAGATCAGCAGATTTGCCATTTAGATGGCCTAATGGGAGGATATGCTATTTAGTAGAGAACTATTTTTGATACTCCAGCAAATCAAAATAACAAGAAGACTAGTCCTGACCCGGACAGCCCAGGCAAGCCCAGTCTCATCAGGTCTGGGAAGGTCTGCAGGGTCGATCTGGGCAAGTATTTGGAAGGGAGACCTCCAAGGAATACCAGGGCCGGGATGCAGAGGCAGGCAATATAAATAAGCCACATCTATGAAATGTCCTAGCCCCACTAGGAGTTGCCAGAAGTCACCATGACTTCCAGGCTCGCAAGCACACACACACACACACACAAACACACACACACACACACACACACAAAATACTGAGATGGGGGGAGGGGGATGGAAGATAGAGAGAGAGAGAGAGAGAGAGAGAGAGAGAGAGAGAGAGAGAGAGAGAGAAGACTTTGGACTGTGGACTAATTTTTTACAATATTTCTCCTTCTGATGATGGGAACCACAGACAAATGAACACCTTGGGAAACAAAAGCATGGTTGCTAGGCAAGCTCCACCCGTCCACTTTTTTATACCTTTGCCTTCTTTGGGTAAATTACAACAACACTAATGTAGACTTTTAAGAGCAAATAAAGAAATTTTCCTTCCTTCTTTTTCTTCTGGCTTTTCATCTTCTCCCCAACATAATTGTTTATAATACATAATACAACCCCCCATTTTTCCCTTTTCATTTTATCTCCTTTTGTTTTTCTTTCTTCTGTCTGCTGTTCATTTGTTTTCCCATTTCTCTCTCTTTCCCCCTCCCTTCCCACTCCCCCTTCTCATTATCTCCCCCCTTGCTTTCTTACTAAAACCAAATTTTAATAGATTATAAACTGTTCTGTTGGTGACATAACTATGTTTGTGAAATGATGATAAGGAAATAAGATACATATCGCATCTATTCCCACCCAGAATGTTTATTATTTACCTCACACAAGGATTTAAGATAACATCTATTTCTATTATAACAGATATATACTTTAGTCTGGTTATTTTAAAATATAAAATATGATAGTCGTAAATTCCTATATTTGCACACAAAACAAGTATATGGAAATAATATATGGAAAGTTTGTATAATATTTTCAGTAAGAGAAGGGCAAAAAGAATAATGAAAACTGGAACACATCAAAAAGACAAATTAAGAACATAAGAACATAAGAGACGCCAATGTTGGATCAGGCCAAAGGCCCATCCAGTCCAACCCTCTGTGTCACACAGTGGCCAGAAATACCAGTGCCATCAGGAGGTCCACCAGTGGGGCCACTTATAAACCTCGATCATGTCACCCCTCAGTCGTCTTTTCTCCAAGCTAAAGAGCCCTAAGCGCTTTAACCTTTCCTCATAGGGAAAGTGTTCCAACCCTTTTATCATTTGAGTTGCCCTTTTCTGCACTTTTTCCAAAGCTATAATATCTTTTTTAAGGTGTGGTGCCCAGAACTGCACACAGTATTCCAAATGAGGTCTCACCATTGATTTATATAGGGGCATTATTATATTGGCTGATCTGTTTTCAATACCCTTCCTAATAATCCCCAGCATAGCATTGGCCTTCTTTATTGCAGTCACACACTGTCTCGACATTTTCAGTGAGTTATCCACTACAACTCCAAGATCTCTCTCTTGCTCAGTCTCTGCCAGTTCAGACCCCATCAATGTGTATTTATATTTAGGATTTTTGGCTCCAATGTGCATCACCTTGCACTTGGTCACACTGAACCCCATTTGTCATGTTGACGCCCACTCGCCCATTTGAAAGTAGAAGAAACAGATGAAGACCAAAGAATCGAAGAACTGGTGGAAAAGCTATCACAAACACTGATGCATCTAACGCAACAATTTAAGGAAAGAACCCAGAAGAACATTCAGAGTATCCAGAGAAACATTCAAGAATCTGAGGAAAGAACCCAGAAGAACATCCAAGACGCGTGTCAAGAATTACCAGCTGAACTGTCAGAAATTAATGTAAAATTTCAAGGGCAAACAGAAGGAATTGTAAGAATCAAAGAGAAGCACAAAGACAATTATACATATTTAGGAAGACAAAACAGCTAGACCCAGAAAGCAGAACAAAGAATTGAAGTTTTGGAAACCCAATGCAGATCGAATAACCAGCGTTTTAGAGGCTTCTCAGAGGACAGGAGGCTGAAGTTGGTTCCTTATTCGCACTTCCTTATTTATTTTTAAAATACATTTTATTTTCCATTTTCCGTATTACTTATTCATTTCTTATTTGTTACTTATTCGTGTAGTCATTCAGAAACACTAAGGAGAGTGAGTTTGAAAGCTCTGAACCCCAAAATAAGGTCTGGACCACCAGATATCATATACCCCCACATTCACAGGACTCCCCCCTTCGAGGGGTCATATGCTGTATCCTGGTCCAAAGCACAGTTCTGGTGCCAGCTGCTCCAAAGTGCAGTGCCTCAGGACAATCACACAAGCAGACACTGGGGCCAAGCTGCACCCCAAAATAATCTTTGGACCACCCCAAAGGACCCATCCCCACGCTCTGGGGACTGTGCCCTGCAAGGTGACATACAGTGATGCCCGGTCCAAACACTGGTTCTGATGCCACGAGCTTCTGTTCGCAGGACTTCCCCGAGGCCTGCATTTCAAAAGAGATTTGAATAAGGAAGTACCCCCTGCACCCAAAATAAGGTTTGGACTCCCACACTTCATACACCCCCATTTTCAGCGGACCCTCCCCTTCGAGGGGA
Organism: Gekko japonicus; assembly: GCF_001447785.1. Lineage (NCBI taxonomy): Eukaryota > Metazoa > Chordata > Lepidosauria > Squamata > Gekkonidae > Gekko > Gekko japonicus. Next base: position 26,862 of record NW_015167212.1, read on the forward strand.
CACATTCTGTGTGCTGGTCCAAAGCACGGTTCCGGTGCTAGTTGCTCCAAAGTGCGGTGCCCTCAGGACACACAGACAGGCAGACACTGGGGTAGGGTTGCCAAATGCTCCTGGGGGGTGGATTTTCCGACTCTTGAATTTGCTATAAGTTACCTACGAAAAGAAGGGACCAGAGGAGAGATTTCAGAGACAGCAAATAAAATGTCAGTTTTAAGGGTGCAACATGGAAAAAGAGATGTTACAGCATTTTCAATGTGGGAAGAGTGGTCATGTGTTCAAGCAATGTAGATATACAGAGACAATGAATTTCAGGGAAAGCACCTCCAGTGAGACAGCGACACCCAGTGGCCATATGGGGAATAGCACCAAAAGCAAATTTCGGTCTAAGCCAAGTGGGAGAGGAAAGGCCATGGGAGAGGAAAGACATTTAAACAAGGGTGTGGTGAAATGCACATGTTTGCAATTGCTGAATCAAATTCAAATCTTGAGAATTATTGGCTTATAGACTCAAAAAGTTATAGCTACTTAGCTAATGATGAAGAATGCTTCATTGAATTAGACAGACAGAAAAGACCCAAATTACTACAAGCTGAAGCTCTAAAGTTACAACAGCCGGAGAGGTGGAACAACGAAGACCAGCACCGAAGAAGGGTTGCCGCCGGACTGTCCCCTCACAAGGAAGAAGATCTGCTACAGAACAAGGGTGCCTGGTAGGAATCTCACCTCCCCGACATACATGTGGCCCTAGATTAGGATCATTCAGAATTAGAATTGTAAGCCGCTCAGAGACCCTTAGGGGGGTAAGCGGGATAGAAAGTTGAATGAAATAAAATAGAAAGTTGAATGAAATAAAATAAATAAATAAATAAATGTTGAAGGATGTGGTACTGTCTTGTTGAAAGTTTTAAATGCAAATTAGGAAATTGTACTGAGGTACTGTGCTTTTGCTCCCGGTTCATAGCACAACATAATATCTACTGAAATACTGCTTGTGTGATTGTCCTAGGGGCACTGCACTTTGGAGCATGTGGCACCAGAACTGTGCTTTGGACCAGGATACAGCATATGTCCCCTCGAAGGGGAGAGACCTGTGAATGTGGGGGTATATGATATGTGGTGGTCCAGACCTTATTTTGGGGTTCAGAGCTTTCAAACTCACTCTCCTTAGTGTTTCTGAATGACTACACGAATAAGTAACGAATAAGGAATGAATACGGAAGTGCGAATAAGGAACCAACTTCAGCCTCCTTCAGAGGATTTGGGAGGCCAGATTTGGAAGAGAGCTTTCATGAGCTGCTTCAGGATTATTTGAAGATACAAGGGGATTTTCCTGACATTGACCAGATATATAGTGTGAATTCCAGATTTGCATTCAAGAATAAATTGCCCACACCCCCAAGATCTTGTCCACACACACACTGCTGTACCCAGAGGTGTATTCCCCCCACCCCACCCATGCAGTCTGTTCCTTATTTTTGTTACCCAGACGTAGGACTAGGCACTCCTCCTCGTCCTTCTGCAGGCAGATCCCAGAGCCCTGCCAAAGAACGTTTAGGAGAGTGTGTCCCTCCCGCATGAAGCCTCTTCCCCTGCCTCGTGAAGGTTCCAGCCCCCAAGACCTAAGCAGGGCCCAATGAGCCCCACAGGGAAGAACAGACCAGTCTCTGCCCCCAAATAACAGCGAAATCCCTGGAAGGAGAAGAGGCAGCATGCTTGCCCAGTCTAGCTGGCAGCCATGGCCCACTGGAGGAGAAGATCCAATGCGAACACACCTAGGCACATCAGCCATTGACAAAAGTACACAGCTGGTGTTTGAGCATGTTGTGTTCTGACAGAGACCGCGCACGGGGACGTTCGCATCTGTGTGGATTACAAATGCACGCTCAACAAGGTGTTGCAAGGCCAAGCATGTCCGGTACTGGTGGTCAGCGAGGTATTGGCTTCATTGGTGGGGCCCCGGGTTTTTGGGAAACTGGACCTGGCCCAGGCATACCAGCAGCTCCCTGTGGATGATGCCACTGCAGAAGCCCAGACCACAGTCACGCACAGTGGGGCTTTTAAGGGGAAACGGTTACAATTTGGGGTTAGTGTGGCTCCAGGGATCTTCCAGAATCTAATGGACTGCCTCCTTAAAGGAATCCCCAGAGTCCAACCATTTTTTGACAATGTATTGATCGCTGCACCGGATTCGGACTCCTTCGCTGAGTGGCTCAGGACTATGCTTAGGCATTTCAGTGAAGCAAGGTTGAAAGTCAAGTGGGAAAAATGTCTGTTGAGGGTGCCATGGGTAGAGTTCCTGGGGTTCACCATAGATGCTCAGGGCATACATTCTATACCCGAGAAAGTCCGTGCTATCACAGAGGTACCTGTCCTGCAGGCATTGTTAGGGGTTGAACGTCAAGCGGGGAAAATGTCTATTGGGGGCGCCACGGGTAGAGTTCCTGGGGTTCGCCGTAGACACTCAGGGCATCCATCCTACACCCAGGGAGGTCCGTGCTATCAGAGGCGCCTACCCCGTCCTCCAAATCGGAACTGCAGGTGTTCTTAGGACTACTGAATTTTTATCATGCCTTCTTGCCTCACAAAGCTGAAGTTGCAGAACCCCTCCACAGGCTACAGGACAAGCACGCCCCGTGGTCCTGGGGCGCCAAACACACTGCTGCTTTCAAGGCGGTAAAGAACCTTTCAGTGTCTAATGCAGTCCTCACACACTTTGACGAGGCGTTGCCAGTGGTACTAGCGTGCGATGCTCCCCCGTATGGGGTTGGGGCGGTCCTGGGACACACACTGGCGGACAGCAGAGAAGTGCTGATAGCTTACTACTCCCGCACGCTGTCCCCAGCAGAGCGCAACTATGCGCAAATAGATAAAGAAACTCTGGCGATCGTGGCAGGGGTTAAAAAGTTTCGGAGGGGGGAGCAGTTCTTGGGGGGGGGCTGGGCTTGAGAGCTGTTTGCCTAAGACACTGTTTGCCTAAGGAGCAGAGTCCTCCTCCTGCCATCTGCGTGGTGCCTCTGCCCTCTGCCACCTCGCCATTCAAACAGCCTCTACTTCTGAACACAGCCACACCTTTGCTCGCAGGCTTCTTGCAGGAAAGTTCACATTTCTCCGCAAGGGCTAGAAACGACACCTCACCTTGCAGTACTTGTCTCTTTCAAATAAGCAAAGTGCCCCCCTGGGGGGAGCTTTAGGCTTGGAGGCTCCCTCCCCCCCGGATGGGGAGAATGACCCTTATTCAGCAAGGCAGGAAAACTATACATGAAAAAAAGAAACGGGACTTTTCCCCACTGGCCACTTTTCAGTGCAGATTGCCCCCCCCCCCAAGCGCACACTGTGTCCCCAAATTGCACGGTGGCGATTTTGACTTGGGCAAAGAAGTGTAGCTAACCACAGCCCCACGGCATTCTGAGCGAGAGAGAAACTCGGCCACTGGAAGGGTCAGTTGCCCTGGCTCCAGCCATGCTCCTCTTCAGTGGCGATTTTGACTTGGGCAAAGAAGCGTAGCTAACCACAGCCCCACGACATTCTGAGCGAGAGAGAAACTCAGCCACTGGAAGGGTCAGTTGCCCTGGCTCCAGCCATGCTCCTCTTCTCCTCAAAACAGGTGGACACTTTTGAAAAAAAATTGTGGAGAAAAAGGCAAACTCCCAGCTGGGCACTGTTTGGAAAGGGACTGAAAATAAAACTGCCAGTACTGTAATGTCCTTGTCTAGAGCCTTGATGCAGACACAGTTGGGATACTGGGTGTGGTTCTGGTCACTGTATCTCAAAAAGGATATTGTACAGGTGAAAAATGTACACAAGAGGACATCCAAGACAATTAAGAAGTTGGAGCACCTTTCCTATGAGGAAAGGATGGACAATCTAAGATTTTTTTCTAATTTAGAAAAGAGATGATTAAGGGGGGCATGATAGAGGTTTAGAAAAGTACACACAGGATGGCCAGGGAGAGCCATTTGTCTTCTTGAAGTGGAGGCTCCCCTGAACCTGGGGGTGTATGGTATGTGGTGGTCCAAACTGTATTTTGGGGTGTAAAGGGCAACGGGTTCTTCATTCAGATCTCCTTAGAAGAAGAGGCCTCTTGGAGGCACTCAAAAAAGAAGCAAAAGCACCTGCTAGAACCGTGAGGGCTTGGACCCGGCAGTGCTGCATGCCTCCTTGCAGGGGACAGTCCCCAGAGGGTGGGGATGTGTCACTTGGGGTGGTCCAAAGATTGTTTTGGGGGTGCAGCCTGGCCCCCGTGTCTGCCTGTGTGATAGTGCTGGGGGCACCTCACTTTGGAGCGACTGGCACAAGAACTGCTCTTAGGACCAGGAAACAGCACATGTCCCCTTGAAGCAGAGGCTCCCCTGAACCTGGGGGAATATGACATGTGGTGGTCCAAACCTTATTTTGGTCCAAAACTCCTTTGAAATCTCCTTTGAAGTACAGGCCCAAGCACTCCAAAGAGAAGCTTGTGGTGTGAGAACCAGTGTTTGGACTGGGCACCATGTCTCCTTGCAGAGGACAGTCTCTGGGGATGTGTCACTTGGGGTGGTCCAGAGATTTTTTTCCCGGGGTGATGGTGGTGCAGCGTGACCCCAGTGTCTGCCTGTGCGATTGTCCTGGGGGCACTTCACTTTGGAGTGGCTGGCACAAGAACTGGGCTTTGGACCAGGAAATGCCAAAAGGCCCCTGGAAGGGAAGAGCCCCCTGGAGGTGTATGGTATATTTTGGAGTTCAGAGCTTTCAAACCCTCCCCCCCAGTGTTTTTGGTTGAATTCATGAATAAGTCAGGAATAAGAAATGAATAAGGAACTGGGAATAAGGAACCAGCTCCAGCCTCCTAATGAGGTGGCCAGTGTTTGAGACAAGGTGCTGGACTAGACAGGGCCTCACTGGCCTGATCCAGCAGGGCTGTTCTTATGTTCTTCTCAGGGTTACTATGTGCTCTCTGTTGCTGTCTGTATTATCCCATTATGTAATACCTGCATCATATGATATGCTATGTTAATACGTACGCTGTGTTGAGAAGGGTGTTTCTGAAGAACAGAAAGGCACTTAGGTGTTCCAAGAGAAGTGCTGCACCCACTGGCTCTGACCCTGGCTCTGACCCTGTGCTACTGCAGAAGGGGTTTCCCCGCAGTCTCTCAGTCAGGATCCTTCCTTTCCACAGACTGAGAGGTTGGCATACATTCCAGCAATGACTTGAAGCAGAAATCTCAACCTTTGGAGGAAGTTCAAATCTCAGCCTTTGGTGGAGGGCAGGATAGGAGATTGCCGCCGCCACTCCCCCCCACCCCCACCCCCCCACACACACCCACCCTCGCCTCGCAGGGCTGGTGAAGTCCCTCCTTGGTGCTGCCATTCACATGAGATGGGTTGTGTGTTTGTGTGTTAATCCGAACTTCATTTTGCTTGCGTGTGGCCTGGATGGGTTAGCGGGAGGGAGCAAGGAAAGCAGGGACCTGCGGCCACCCAGATGATGAGCCCCACTGACTCCAGGCCATCTACTGAAGGGAGGAACGGTGCCCTGTGCCCGTTAGGGGGAGTCTGAATATGCCCGGGGAGACCCACCTCCAAACCCCTTCTCTGCTCACGGGGAG
>NW_015167212.1:32604-32720 GCF_001447785.1 Gekko japonicus
CTCTCCAGCCAGAGAGCACCGAGACCCCTCCAGCACCATGGCCATCCATGGCAACAGAAGCGATGGTCCAGTTCTGCAGTCCATCTCCTTCCTCAGTGGCAAAGTGCAGAAAAGGA
>NW_015167212.1:32878-32988 GCF_001447785.1 Gekko japonicus
CCCTGATTTATGCCCTAATTTTTGAAGGCAGTGAAATAACAACTTTACTCATGCGAAAACAGAGCCAATGATCAATAAAAACTAGCAAGTTAAAACTAAAATAATTGCAT
>NW_015167212.1:37410-37626 GCF_001447785.1 Gekko japonicus
GCTGAAAAGATAGGGACCAGAAGGATAACCCATTATTTCCTGGAGATGCTCCAAGGCCATTATAGCTCTAATCACTTCTGACACTTTCTATAGATGGCCACATCCACACAGTGATCAAACGTTTTGGACCTAACATCATTTCTGATTCAGACCATGATTTTATTTATTTTAACCTTCAACTTTATATCCCGCTCGAATCCTCTTTTTCACAGAGGG
>NW_015167212.1:38088-43677 GCF_001447785.1 Gekko japonicus
AAAAATGCCACAGCTGCTTGGTATGCCCATACCTCAGATTTGCCCAGTGCATCCTCACAGCCTACCATGACCTCATCCTTTTTTTTCCTACAGACTCCACTTAACATTCAGAGGACCTCATACACCACAGCAGACAAAGAAAGCTGTCACAACACACACCGTGCACACCAGAAGACCAGGTAAGTCTACCAAACAGTGGAAAACATATGGGAACTTTGGCCTCCAGGAAATAAGGGAGTCTACAAACAAAGAAAAAATTAACACACACTTGGGCAGAGTAGAGAAGGGAGACATTTCAGACAAAGGAACTCCCTGTACAACATCAACCCTCACTTGCTAACATCACCTCACTCCTTACTTTCCACAGACTATACTTGAGACTGAGAAAACCTCATAGACAACCCCAACGAGACAAGCCGTCAACAAGACATATGCTGCATGGGACAAAACCAGGTAAGTCTACAACTACAACCAAGCTGATGACAAGGTGTCAGTGACTGTTCAATTATGCTACAGGCTGACAAAGGAAAAAAACACCACTTACATTACACTAACAAACAAGAAAACATACAAGGAAATAACCCCACACATTAAGAAGAAGGTCACACTGCAAGACAGGGTTAACAGGATGGACAGCCAAACATCACATCCATGTACACACAGAGAAAGCTGTACAGAAGGGGACAAAAAACAACCCTGCCTTCCACTTTTACACTATATCCAGAATCTAACTTCTCGACAAGTTAAAAACACTCATCAGAATGCCACAGACAAAGATCAAAGAGCTATGAAATAGATGCCTCTCCGCACTCATCATGACAATCTCCAGCATTCCACTCTGCCTTACATGACATCACTGATGATCATTCACTCCTAGCACACAGTCGCAGAACACTGGTCTAACCCTGCAAACTCTATTCATGCAATTCACATTGCATGTGACATGCCCTGTGCTGGAAACTTCTCCACCTGCTTTCACAAAACCACTATGACTATATACGATATTCACCTAGGATGAGGGCTGGACGAGCCTATAATTTGCTAAGCCCCGATGATTGGAAGGGGGCCATGAGTTTGACAAGATCCATCCTTGGAGGAGGAAGGTAGCCTGGTGGGGGTAATTGCCGGCAGCTGCAAGGCTTGGTTATCTCAAGGGAGTGGCAGTAGCCCAGGTCGTTAGATGCTGATTAACCTTTCAGGAGGCACCGGAGTATCCTTGGACATCGAGTTGATGAGCTGCCTCTGGAGATGGAACTGGATTCTGTTCTATGGTGATTTGCTACTGAACTGTCTATGAGGACTTGTCATATAAGAAGCTGCAGCTTCCCTTTTTAGAATTGCCAACGTACCTTCGCATTCAAATGTTTTACTGCCAACTGCTCATAGGTTGGATGATTTCTGCACTGCATACATCCTGAGTGTTTGAATGTTTTTATTCAATTAAATGAAATAAGCCTTTTAAAGATATTTGCTGTGTGCTGAGAGTTTCCTGTCTGTTGGCTAGCTACAAACTTATCTACTGAAGCGAACCCCAAGGTCAGTTGGACCTGACATCCCCCCTCAACCTTCTGGGCATGGAACAGTGGTCACTATGGGTGTGGAGGGGGAGGTATTTGTGAATTTCCTGCATTGTGCAGGGGGTTGGACTAGATGATCGTGGAGGTCCCTTCCAACTCTATTATTCTATGATTCTTCTCCAGACTTCATAGGGCTTGGTTTCCAGGCCCCCCATTGTCCTCGTTGCTCTTCTCTGCACGCGCTTCTTTCTGTCCACATCCTTTCTGAAGTGAGGCCTCCAGAACTGCACACAATACTCCAGGTGCAGCCTATGACATCTTGTGACCTTTGTTCATACAGACCAAGATTGCATTATCCTTTTTAGTCACTGCATCACACTGGCTGCTCATATTTAACTTTCAGTCCATCCTTACCCCAAGATCTTGCTCTCACACACTGCTATTCAGAAGTGTATCCCCCATCCAGTATGTGTGTTCCTCATTTTTGTTACCCAGATGTAGAACTCGGCACTTATCCTTGTTAAGTTGCATCTTGTTCATGCTCACCCACTTTTCCAGTGTGTTCAGATGTTGTTGAATTCTATCTCTATCTTCTGGTGTATTTGCTGCTCCTCCCGATTTGGTGTCATCTGTAATTTAATTAGTAGCCCCTCCAAACCCTCATCCAGATCATTTATAACAATATTGAAAAGTACCGGGCCCACAACCGATCCCTGTGGCACCCTACTAGACACCTCCCTCCATTCCGATGAAATGCCACTGACAACTACTCTCTGAGTGCGGTTCTCCAACCAGTTCCCTAGCCACTTAACTATCCTGCAGTCCAGCCCACAGTCCTTTAGTTTACCCATCAGAACATCATGGGGAACCCTGCCAAAAGCTTTACTGAAATTCAGATAAAGAACATCAACAGCATTCCCTCAATCCAGTAAGCTCGTCGTTCGATTAAAGAAGGAAATGAGGTTGGTCTGGCAGGACCTGTTGGGGACAAACCCATGCTGACTTCCCGGCATGACCCAGTTGTCCTTTGGATACTCGCAGATCGATCCCTTTAAAATCTGCTGCGGTATCGTCCCTGGGACAGAGGTCAGACTGGCTGGCCCGTAGGTGTCCTGGTCAGCCCTCCTCCCTTTTTTGAAAATTGGTATAACGTCTGCCCTCCTCCAGTCTTGTGGCACATCTCCTGTCCTCCAAGAGGTCTGTAAGATGATGGACAAAGGCTCTGCAAGCTCTGTGAGCCAATCTATGCAAGAAATATGTTTTCTGGACACTACTGTAAAAATAAACAATGGATGCATAGACACCACCCTATACCGGGAATCTATGGACTGACAAACATACCAAACGATCCATCGTATACAGCCGGGCTCTACACTACAGCTGCATCTGCTCTAATCCTACAAACAGAGATTCTCAGTTGAGGGATGTACAACAAATCATTTGGGAACTAATATCCACCTGATGAAGTCAAGAAACAGATCAACAAAGCCAGAATGATACCTGGAGAAAACCTGTTGCCAGACAGGACCAAAAGAAACAATAACAGAACACCACCAGTGGTCACATACAGCTCTCAGCTCAAAACAGTTCAACGCATCATCAGTGACTTACAACCTCTACTGGATAAAGTCAGTTCACAAGTACTGGGGGGAAAACCTTTTCTTATGCACAGACAGCCCCCCCAATCTCAAACAACACCTCACTCACTCACAATAATGCAACATCTAATTTGAACATGGACACTGGTACCGGAGCTTGCAATAAAACCAGGTGCCAACTTTGCTGCCACAGACACCCATACAACTCAATCACCGGACCTAATAACATCGAATGAATGAAGGACCTAATAACATCAACAACACCATCTCAGGCTTATTCACTTGCTAAATGACAAGAAAGCCCTTCAATTCTCTACATAGGACAAACAGGGCAAACCCTACACTGAAGGATAAATGGACACAATTCTGACATCAAGAATCACAACATGAGAAACCTGTAGAAGAACACTTCAGTCCTCCAGAACACTCAGTGGGGGACCTCAAATAGCTGTTTCATTGCAAAGGAACTTCAGAAACAGACAGGAATGGGAGACTGCTGACTTACAAGTTATTGCAATACTCAGGACAATGGAGCCCCCAGGACGTAACAGAGATATTGACTTCTTATCTCATTACATATACTAAGTCACTCAGTTCTTACTTATACTCAGAAATCAAACTTTTTTGGTCTTAAAGGTATCACTGGACTCAAACTTAGTTCTCACATCTGTTGTTAATTTGTTTATTATCTACATATCTTACTGCTATTTACATGTCTTACCTAATGTGTTATTACAATCTTAGCTGTATTCATTGCTCAATCACTTAGGCATCTTGACTCTAATTAGCTCTTCCTGGCAATTAACCCCCCCCCAACCTATATGCAATATTTGAGGAAATCTGTTTCTATGACTCTGAAGGAGTGTGCATACTAAGTCTCGCAGTTCTCGCTTGTACCCAGAATTGAACTTTATTTGTCTTGTAGGTGCCATTCCCACATCTCTTTGATAATTCTTGCATTTGTATCTTAATTTACTGCCATTGACACATCTTCCTTACATCCAATCTCAGCTATAATCACCCAATCCATCCGCATCTTGACTCTAAATGGTCCTCCCTGACAACAACCCCCACCTCGCCCCCATAAGTTATGGTTGAAGAGGTTCTGTTTCCACAGTCTCTGAGGAAGTGGAGGCCTTTTGCACACACGAAAGCTCATGCCCTGAATGAAGCTGTGGTTGGCCTTACAGGTGCCCCCGCTGGACACAAACTTTGTTCTGCTGCTTCAGACCAACACGGCCGACCCCACCTGAACCTACCATGTTTATGAATTTGCTTATCTGTTTTTCTTCCTTTTCTGTAGAACTAAGACATTTTCAATAAAATCATAGAATCATAGAATTGGAAGGGACCTCCAGGGTCCTCTAGGATCCAACCCCCTGCAGAATGCAGGAAATTGTCAGAACCCACAGCCAACAACGAAGTACACGCATTCAGGAATGGTAATACTTTTATTGCAGAGCTATAGATGCAGTAACATAGGCACTGTTAAGAATGGTGGCAGCCCCATGGGCATAATAGGATATAGGGTATTCGTATGCACACACACACACCCAGCACTGGCCAATTAGGCGCCCTCCCACGCGCAGGATAAGGCTCAGAGACCGTTAGGTAGCTGAAGCTGAGAACGGACACTCTCCCATGGCACCTAGGAGAAACCCACACACCACAACACCCTCCTGCACATCTGTATAGATAAGCATTTCGGCGCACAGCAGAGACAGCACAGAAAGGAATGCAGTAGCAATTAACCAGACACAGACCAACCTCCCCAACCTTCATGGCAGCATAGCTGACAGAAATTCACAAATACTGACCTTCCACACCCCTAGTGACCCCTGTTCCACGCCCAGATGATGACAAAAAACCTCCAGGATCCCTGATCTAACCGGCCTGGAGAAAAGTTGCTTCCTGACCCCCAAAGTGGCCATCAGCATTTCCCCGGGCGTGTCAGAAAGGGCCGCGAGAACTAAGCACTGAGGCTGCAGCCCTCCCTGCCCTCCCTTCTCGTGATCTGCCTCAGCTCGCCCAATCAGCATTGGTGTCGTCAGATGGGGCCACGTCAAATTCATTTATGATGAGGGCTGGATCTGACATACATGTTACTTTGTCCGGGTGGGGCCAAGTGTGCCATAAATGTAATGCCAGTTACCGGAGATATAATCTGTATCAAGGACAGCAGCTGGTATGCTCCGTGTTGTTTGTGTCATCACTGCAAGGCCCCCTGGGCTGGGAGGGGGATGCAAAGGAAAACCTGTAGGGGCGGACTGGAGAGCCAGCGGTGCAGCACTGGGCAGAGGCTCCCACACCCCTTGTCTGCTGCAGACGAGGTTGCTCCGCCCTCCTGAAGCCACCGTCAGAGTGGCTCTGCCCACTCCCCCCCCCAGCAGCCTCCTGTTCCCTCTCTTGTGCCCTCTCCTGTCCCCTCTCCTGCTTGTGGGCTGGATAAGAGCCCTAAGGGGCCATTTCCAGCC
>NW_015167212.1:44963-45364 GCF_001447785.1 Gekko japonicus
TTTCCTTACATCCAATCTCAGCTATAATCACCCAATCCATCCGCATCTTGACTCTAAATGGTCCTCCCTGACAACAACCCCCACCTTGCCCCCATAGGTAGCGGTGGCGCAGGCTGTAAATGCAGCCTGCTTTAACATCTGGCCGAACATCTGTTCAAGCCCCACCGTGGCCGGAGTGAGCTCCCGGCCTACGTCCCAGCTCCCGCCCACCCAGCGGTTCAAAAGCCCGTTATAGGGCGAGTAGATAAATGGGGACCTACCCTTAGTAGGGTAGGGGGCACCCCCTCATCCTGAGGAGTGTGGTGTGCGGCGGTGGCGAAGGAACAGCGATGATGGCGGCAACGGCAACAGCGGAATCCTGGCAGCAGAGACGAGGTGGCGTGGCGCAACGACGAAGCCAG
>NW_015167212.1:45509-46011 GCF_001447785.1 Gekko japonicus
TTACAAAGTGACTAGCACTACAAACTGTAAACCGCCCAGAGACCCCCATGGGGGGGGGGTTAGGGCGGTATATAAATCGAATGATAAATAAATAAATAAGTTATCGTTGAAGAGGTTCTGTTTCCACTGTCTCTGAGGAAGTGGGGGCCTTTTGCACACGGAAGCTCACGCCCTGAATGAAGCTGTGTCGGTCTTCAAGGTGCCCCCGCTGGACACAAACTTTGTTCTGCTGCTTCAGACCAACACGGCCGACCCCACCTGAACCTACCATGTTTATGAATTTGCTTATCTGTTTTTCTTCCTTTTCTGTAGAACTAAGACATTTTCAATAAAATCATAGAATCATAGAATTGGAAGGGACCTCCAGGGTCCTCTAGGATCCAACCCCCTGCAGAATGCAGGAAATTGTCAGAACCCACAGCCAACAACGAAGTACACGCATTCAGGAATGGTAATACTTTATTGCAGAGCTATAGATGCAGTAACATAGGCACTGTTAAGA
>NW_015167212.1:46218-56531 GCF_001447785.1 Gekko japonicus
CAGAGACAGCACAGAAAGGAATGCAGTAGCAATTAACCTGAAAGGAAAGCAATAGCAATTAACCAGACACAGACCAACCTCCCCAACCTTCATGGCAGCATAGCTGACAGAAATTCACAAATACTGCCCTTCCACACCCCCAGTGACCCCTGTTCCACGCCCAGATGATGACAAAAAACCTCCAGGATCCCTGATCTAACCGGCCTGGAGAAAAGTTGCTTCCTGACCCCCAAAGTGGCCATCAGCATTTCCCCGGGCGTGTCAGAAAGGGCCGCGAGAACTAAGCACTGAGGCTGCAGCCCTCCCTGCCCTCCCTTCTCGTGATCTGCCTCAGCTCGCCCAATCAGCATTGGTGTCGTCAGATGGGGCCACGTCAAATTCATTTATGATGAGGGCTGGATCTGACATACATGTTACTTTGTCCGGGTGGGGCCAAGTGTGCCATAAATGTAATGCCAGTTACCGGAGATATAATCTGTATCAAGGACAGCAGCTGGTATGCTCCGTGTTGTTTGTGTCATCACTGCAAGGCCCCCTGGGCTGGGAGGGGGATGCAAAGGAAAACCTGTAGGGGCGGACTGGAGAGCCAGCGGTGCAGCACTGGGCAGAGGCTCCCACACCCCTTGTCTGCTGCAGACGAGGTTGTTCCGCCCCCCTGAAGCCACCGTCGGAGTGGCTCCGCCCCCCCCCCCCCCCCCCCCCGAGCAGTCTCCTGTTCCCTCTCCCTGGCATGATCTGTTCACGGGCCCCACAAGAGCTCTGGACAGGCTGGTTGTGTTTGAAAACCTCCTCCCAAGAAGGAGAACCCTGACCACCACCCCCAACTCCCGAGGAAGCCCGTCCCACTGAGGAGCTGCTCTAGCGGTCGGGAAGTTCTTCCTAACGTTTAGCGGAAAACTCTTATGATTTAATTTTGACCTGTTGGTTCTGGTCTGACCTTCTGGGGCAACAGAAAACAATTCCGTACCATCCTCTCTATGACAGCCCTTCAGGTACTTGAAGACGGTTATCATATCCCCTCTCCGTCCTCTCCAGGCTAAACATACCCAGCTCCTTCAACCTTTCCTCATAGGTCTTGGTCTCCAGACCCCTCCCCATCTTCGTTGCCCTCCTCAGGACATGAATTCAACTAAATAAACCCCACAATCCACAAGTGATCAGCAAAAGTGCTTCAAGGGCCCGATCCCAGGGCAGGGCCCGGACTCGCGAGCCAGTGCAGCCCGGACGGGCAGCACTCAGTGACAGGCACGGTGGGTGGATCAGGAGAGGGAGGATGTACATTATAGTGGGTTCTGCCACCATTTCTAGTCCCTCACTGATCCTCAGGTACGGCCAGTTTTACAACCCCTCTCTTCAAACTCCCAGCCCCCCCCCTACAGTTCTCATTTCTTTGCTTCGAGTTCCTTGTGGAGAAAGGCCAGAGACGAAAGAGCCAGAGATGAAGCAACAAACTAATTGCAGTGTGGCATGTCTGACACCCCCGAAATATATCACAACCCTTGCAAGACTACCTGGAACCTCATGGCAGCATCCTGACCGGTCCGCTCACGTCCCGGTGGCCCGGCAGCCTTCCCCGGGTGCAGCCACAGGCTTCTGCGTCTCCCTTCAGTGGCCGCTCCCAGTCCTCCTCTCCTCACAGCCCAGTCAGCAGAGGAAGGGCAGGGTTGCCAGTGTGTGTTGGGGAGGGAGGGGCAGAGGGGTGGAGGGCCAGAGGGGTGGGGAGGGAGGGAGGGAGGGAGGGAGGGCTTCTGCTCCTTTCCTATCACAGGACCAGAAGGGCTCCTGCTGCTGCTGCTCATGGGAGGCTGGAAAGGCCAGGCATCACCCAGAGCTATGGCAACGGAGCACCGTGAGCCCCAGGGGCAGCCCAGCCCAGCCCAGCCATCCCCTCGGGAGAGGCACAGCAGGCGAAAGATGGCAAGCAGCTCTCTGCTATGGGGGAGAGACCCACACACCCTTCCCAGGCTGGGCATCGGTGCCAGGAAAGCCTCTGCCCTTTTATTTTGGTTCAAAATAAGCAAAGCCCACTTCTCCACACAGAACTCCCAAGATCTCTCATGGCGATTTAAAAGCGGCAGAATCGCAAAATAAGAATCAAATTAGTCCACTAACAATGCATCAATTACTACAGTAGCCTGTAGGGACGGCAATCAAGGAGCAGCTACACGGACCACTCAGCAGCAAATGCCAGGGGAGGCCAGCCAAATGCTCTCGAGGACACCGAGCAGTCCTGGGGTCAGAGGTCAGGACCTTGGTGGCTGCCTAAAAGGCAGGAAGCCGAAGGCACAATGCAAGGACGGGGGTGGGGGGTGGGGGATACAGGGATTTATATATCACGATGGACAGAAATGCACTTATTCATTTAGTCTGTTACAATATTTATACCCGACTTTCCATCGTGGTTCTACGTGACTCAACAGTTCACAAGATTAAACATATACACATTCTACAAAGTAGAAAGCATTGTAGACACGGAAGGGGTCTCTAGTGGATGCTGGGTGCAGCCCCTGCTGCTGGCCAAGAACGGGAAGGCAGCAGTGAGAAGACCATTGCTGAGGCGGGCCACACACACACACGCACACACACGCACACACACACACACACTGCTTCAGGGACACGCCCACCCTCGCCTGGGTAGCAGGAGGGGCCTCCCCACTCCCCTCTCTGGGGACCAGCCACAAGGTCTAGGGCCCAAGCCGCCTGGGAGGACCCTGGCTGCCCAAGCCGGTGGCCTTAGCATGCAGGAGGTCCCCGGTTGAACCCCCAGAACAGGTGACACAAATGACCTCTGACCTGAGGAGAGCTGCTGCTAGCCTTGAGTAGTCAAGACTGACCTTGATGGACCGGGGTGTGTGTGTGTCTGATTCACACGTGTGTGTGTGTGTGTGTGTGTGTGTGCGCGCGCGCGTGTGTGTTCACATGCTAAGCTTTCTGCCAGCAAGTCAGGGGTGGAGGTCCTCCTATTCTCTTCCCAAGAGGGGGATCAGATGAACCCCACTGATTGATGTGTTATCCTGTTTCTGAGGTGGCCCTCCCTCCCTCCCTCCCTCCCTCCATTCTAGGCTGGGGTGGCCCTCACAATCCAGCGGGCCCCAGCTCCAGCTGACCCCCGCTCTCCTCTGACATACAAGGGTCAAGCCCCTTCCAGTCTCTGGCGGGGGAGAGGTAGCGACAACGTCCTGCAGAGCAGCTGCCGGCCTCAGCGGGAGGGTGGGAGCCCGAGAAGACTCCCCCCATGACCCCTCTCCCTGCCCCTGGGGCTGGTCGATCTTCATGGTAGCCTGCACCTGACGCACTGCTCCCGTCCTCATCTAGAAGAGAAAATGGGGGGGGGGAGAAAAGCATCAGCACTGGGGGGGGGACTGGTCGGAAACCACCCCGCCAGAAACTCCTCCAGCCCCTTCCCAAGCCCCTCCCTGGGCCACCTGGGAACTTTGAACCCCAGGAAGAAGCAGTTCTGGCCTGGGTGGAGAAATGCCTTGTCTCCTGGGAGGTTGGCAACCAGCAGGGCTTCACTGTGCATTTTAACCATTTCTCTCTCTAAGAACAAACTGGAGGGGGGAGGAAATTAGCCCAATGCCTTCCAGATGCATCTCTTAAGATATGCTAATGGATCTAGCAGGAGAGACAATGGGATGGGCCAGTTCACCCCCCCTTCTCCAAGCAGGTAATAGATTTGGGAGACTAGAATGCTAGATAGTCTCCAGGAATATTCTCCAGGAAGGGGCTGGAGGAAATGTTTCTTTGACCTAGCCTGACCGGCTATAAAAGGCAATAAAGTCTCCTTGCAAGAATAAGGTGGTCTCTTTCTTTGGGATGCTGCTTTCCTGAGAGGACACACAGAGACTCTCCTCTGAGCAGGTGACCATTGATCATGTGGACAGCCTGAAGGATGCTCTGAGGTAATGGTAACTTTGTAGAGACCTGTAGCTAGCTAAACTATAGAGACTATCCTAAAGTTTACCGTCAGCTAGGACATGAATAGGGAAGGGACAGAGAATGTGCATTTTCACCAATTTCTTTTGTCTTCTTGTTCAGATCTGGCATTGTGATAAAAATATGCTTGTAGACATTTTCTTTTTAATAAATACTTTAAATTGTTGATGCTGGAAGTGGTTCTCTGTACCATATAAACCACCACTGTTTTGGACACACTATTTTAAAAGGGTCTCCAGTGGGGTTGGCAGGTGGCTATTCCTCCAAGGACGACCAAAGTATTAAACTGTCCCTGTGGTAGCCAGGCACTGGGCAAGCAGGGGACACAGAGGCAAGGCCTCAGAACTGAGAAGAGGGGGCTGGGGGGTAGTGGGAAATCTGTAACTTGATCAGGTGGTGGTAGCGGCTACTTGAGAATAAACGGAAAAGCCCCTCCTGGGAGTTGGGAACCCCCAGGAGGGCAGGGAGGAACGGGGCCTGCAGGCCAGAGGGTGGGCACGTTCTGCCACAGCCTGGAAAGGGATTTGGGGAGGGGGGAGCAAGAGGGCAGCCATTCATTTACCTGGGAAGAATGCCCCCTCCCTTCTTCGGGCGCAGGCACTCTACAGCAAGCGTGATGCCCCCACATGCCAGGCGCCTTCCCCCCCCCCCGGGCATCCTGGCTGGGCTTGGGCTGGGTGCCGCTGGCTGGGTGGGGCAGGGGGCTAGGAAGCCCGGGGCATTCCAGTGGGCCAGGCGGCCATGGGGGCTCGCAGGGGTCCAGAAGGCCGGGCAGGAGCTGCAATGGTGTCTTCTCCTCCAGCCAGGCATAATTCTAACTCAGAAGTACAAAGCTGCCCCAGTTCTGTTTTGCCCTGGTGGAAGAATCCGCCACACCCTGCCCGCCCGGGGAGCTGGAGGGGACACAAATGCCTTTGCAGAGGTGGAGACTCACCTGCATCTTGGAAGTCCACGTCTTGCCCATTGCAGGGTCCTACCAGGCGAGAGGTGGCACTGCGCAGGGCCAGGAGATGCTGCCGGCTGGGTAGGTCAGGCTGCAAAATGTCCATCTTCTGGTGCACTCCCACCAAAAAGCACGTCTTCCTGTGTGGCCTCCTCAGAAATGTGTTTCATGGCATCAGAGAATTTTAACCGATTAATATATCTGCTATAACTGTTCACTTTATACGTCTGATGAAGTGAGATCTGCGTCATGAAAGCCCAGGTTGCTCCTGGCGGATTTTACCAAGCACTGTTTGTCTAAGAACACACAATTGCTAACCGAAACCAAACAAGAAATGAAAGTCTTTTTTCAACAGAATCTCAACCATGATACCTCAGTGAAGATAGACTAGACTACTGTAACACTCTCTACATGGGGCTGCCCTTGTCACGGATCCGGAAGCTGCAGCTGGTGCAGAATGCTGCAGCCAGGCTGTTGATGGGCCTCCCTAGACGAGAGCACATCCAGCCTGTACTGAACACACTGCACTGGCTGCCAATAGCGTACCGAAATCCGCTTCAAGGTGCTGGTTCTTACCTTTAAAGCCCTATATGGCCGAGGCCCGACATACCTGAGGGACCACCTTTCCCCGTATATACCCCAGAGAGCACTACGATCGGGGTCCCAAAATTGGTTAACCCTCCCTGGCCCGAGGGAGGCCAAGCTAGCCATCACCAGGGCTGGAGCCTTTTTGGTGGCGGCCCCTACCTGGTGGAACAAGCTCCCGGAGGAGATCAGGGCTCTGCAGGACCTTTTGCATTTCCGCAGGGCCTGTAAGACGGAGCTCTTCCGCCAGGCATTTAATTAGGGGCCGCCGCTGCTATAGGCTCTTACGGCAGGGCGTTACCGCAAGCCCTGCCTGTGGTTTTAACATCAAACTGATTACAAGCAGAGACAGCGTGGAACATCTGGACAGTCAAAACTTATTCCTGTAATGTACCATCTAGATTAACTTAATCAGCCGCCAGCACTTTGTATTTATAATGTTTTATTGTTTAGTCTAATATTGTGTATTTTAATGTATTTTAATGTATTTATGTTTTTATGGAAGCCGCCCTGAGCCCGCTTGCGGGGAGGGCGGGGTATAAGTTTAACAAATAAATAAATAAATAAAATACAGGACACAAGTAAAGCTTTCTTTACAGGATTAGCGATACAATTCTCAGCAAGGAAAAAATCAGGAGAAAAGACAACCATATCAACAGTTGACGGAAGAAATTAAGATAAAAGAAGATGGACTTAAAGCTGATCCATTGACTAGAGATGCTAGAAGACAAATTAAAAGTCTTCAACACCAATTATATCTACTATTGATGGATGAAATGGCAAATAAAATCAAATTTGCGAAACAACAGTATTTCGAACATGCTAATAAACTGGGAAGATGGCTGGTGCATAAACTCAGGAAGGAAAGAGAGAAGAAGACAATCAAATCTCTGTATAATGGGGAAAAAACAAGAAAGGATCCAAATGGAACAGATGAAGTTCATAGCGGAAAACTTTTTTAAAAATTATATCGCAAAGGGGATTAGATTGAATATATACATCAGCAAGATCCCCCTAAATTATCTGATGAAGATAAACAGACTTAATGAACCAATAACAATGGTGGAAATCACAGAAGCAATTAAGAAACAGAACAAGGGGAAGGCCCGAGGACCAGATGGCTTACCAGCGGAATACTATAAAGCATTTGAAGATATTATTGTAGCAGGAACTCATTTGCATATTAAGTGACACCCCCCCTAATGTAGCCAATCCTCCAAAAGCTTACAGTAGCCCCTGTAAGAAGAGCTCTGTAAGCTCTTGGAGGATTGGCTACATTAGGGGTGTGTGGCCTAATATGGGTCCCCCCTTGTATCTACTATTGATGGATGAAATGGCAAATAAAATCAAAATTGCGAAACAACAGTATTTCGAACAAGCTAATAAATCGGGAAGATGGCTGGTGCTTAAACTGAGGAAGGAAAGAGAGAAGAAGACGATCAAATCTCTGTATAATGGGGGAAAAACAAGAAAGGATCCAAATGGAACAGATGAAGTTCATAGCAGAAAACTAAAAAAAAAATTATATAGCAAAGGGGATCAGATTGAATATATACATCAGCAAGATCCCCCTAAATTATCTGATGAAGATAAACAGACTTAATAAACCAATAACAATGGTGGAAATCACAGAAGCAATTAAGAAAAAGGGGAAGGCCCGAGGACCAGATGGCTTACCAGCGGAATATTATAAAGCATTTGAAGATGTTATTTCATTACTCTTAAAGAATACTATGACAACAATAATGGAAGGGGGAAGTTTGCCAGAATCCTAGACAGAGGAGGTGGATTCTGGTTGTGGCCAGTCTGTTGTCACTTTACAAGGCCCTCCCCTCGCCCACCTCATTAAGGAGATGAATCCCGGCCGTGGCAGCCCTCACCCAGGGTTCCGTTTCTGCGCTGAAAGGCCTTAGTGGCTTGACGGCTGCTTCACCACACTCCCCCTTGTTGGGATATTTTAAACACCCAAGCCCATCTATCCTCTTGCTAGGGACTCATCGGGTGCCTGCTTCCTTGACTGAGGAACCTCACCCACCTTCTTGGGATATTTTAATGCCCCCGCAGCACAAATTTCCCTCAGTAAAATGCCTCAAATAACTCACTATGGACAATCTCCCTTATAAATAAAAGCCGAATGGTGGTGGCATTTCTCTAGAACATTCCACACGCTTCAAAATCAGTTCGCTCTCTGATCTGTCATTCAGAGGGTCTCCCTATCCACTGGCTGCTTTGCCTGAGTCCTGCCTCCAACATTCTAAACATTTTGCAGTTCCTCTCCTCCCCATAGCCAGTCAGAACACAGAGGTTATTCGCATATGCAGCCTCATTGGCCTCTGCCTCAGAACACAGAGGTCGTTTGCATATGCGTCTTGATTGGCTTTTGCCTCTAACATTCTAACCAGTTTTGCTCTTCTGAGGTAAAATGTGTCCAATCTCCAGGTGAGGGCTGGAGATCCCTCAGAATTACAACTGCTTTCCAGACGGCAGAGATCAGCTCCCCTGGAGAAAATGGTGGGCTCTGTATCCTTATATGCTGCTGAGGTGGCCCCTGTATGACAGCCAATGTGACGTAGCAGTCAGGGCTTCAGAGCACGGGAGATGCTGCAGGTGTGTGTGGAGGTGGAAAGCTGAAGAGTGAGGGGGAAATAAAAGTAGGTTGATGGTTTGCTGGGAAGGAGATAGGGTTGCCAACTCCAGGTGGGAAGTTCCTGGAGATGTGAGGGATGGAGCCTGGAGAGGGTGGGGTTTCAGGAGGCGTGGGACCTCGGACAGGTACAAAGCCATAGACTCCACCCTCCAAACCAACTAGTCCTGTCTGGGGAAACACCGTTGCCAATCTCCAGGTGAGGGCTGGAGATCCCTCAAAATCACAACTGTTCTTTAGGTAGCAGAGATCAGTTCCTCTGGAGAAAATGGTGGACTCAGTGTCGTTATACCCTGCTGAGGTCACCACAGCAAATTGACACTGAGTGTCCAAGGCCAGGGCATCTGCCCAGAGCCTCTTTCTAGAGGCCGTTGTATTTATTTCCACAATGGGCCTTTTTCCTAGTATGAATATAAAACACATTGTAAAGTGCTAGTAAACAATTTGTATAACAGTGGCGAGGCATCGGTAGCAATCAAACATAATAAGGAGTGCGGTCAGCATTGGTGTTGGGACTGACATCTCAGTCTGGTTCATGCTGGCGAAGCACAGGCTGTCGGTGGTGGTATGAGGGCAGAGGGTCTCAGGCTTACTAAGTGCGGCTCCTTAATCAAAGGCCCGGTAGAAGAGCTCCGTCTTGCAGGGCCTGACATGCCACCCCCCCCCCTGGGAAGCCCGCATTAACTCAGCACCCCTGATCTTCAACTTCACCATGGAAACCAGACCACATCCTCTCGCTCTCCTTCCTTAGGCCAAAGGAAATGAGTGGGGCAGGGGGGGAGACTCATGTTCTGGGATCATCAGCCAGCACCTCCCTTTGCCCACCTGTTCCTTGCCCGACAGCACAGTGAAGGCTGGGGGCCCTGCCTGAGCAGCCAAGGAAGGCCACGCCCCTCGATGTGACCAACACTTGCTTTCCGCTGCTGCCCTGCTGAGTCTCTGATTGGTCAACACATTCCTTTAGCATCCATTGGCCAAGCCTGCCAGCATTTCCTTGTGTTAATACAACTTGCCCCCTTACTATATCTCAGCACTGAGAAGCCGTGGGTTTTGGACCCGGAGAGGGCCCGTGAGAAGACCAGGGGCTGGGAGCTCTGGCTCAGGGAGTGGGCCTCCTGCAACGCCTGGCCTGGGAGTCAGTGCCGGATGGGTTTTGCCATAAAGGAGGCAAGGCCTGGAGCTTGGTGGGGGGGTGACCTGTTAATTTGTAGCAATCCCGTGTACCTTTTCCCTTAGAATAAAGTATTTTTAAAAGACAAAGAAATCTCTTCTTTCCAATAGAGCAAGATCCATCAAATAGTCTGAGTATTAAACAATTATTGACTATTTACAACACACCAACCCCCCCAGCTTAGGCCGGGGCCTTCTTGTCATACCTCCCCCCCCACCTGCCCGCCCGGACTTCTGCCAGCTTGTGCCCCCTCCCCATGGCGGCCCTTCTTCAACAGCACCAGCCGAAGATGGCGAAGGGTGGGTCTCTTCATCTCCACCCTTGGCTCTACCCGAAGGAGGAGTCTCAGAGCGGCCTGCCATCACCCTGTCCCTTCCTCTCCCCACCAGGACTGGCCCAAGGTCCCCCAGCAGCATGCTTCAGGTGATGGAGGAGAAAAGAGCCAGAGTCCAGGAGCATCTTCAAGACTAACTTGTGGCGGGGGTGGGAGCTTTCCGGAGTCACTGCCGTGGCTTCTTCAGACACCAGCTGCAGACCCACTCTCGACCCATCTGAAGGAGTGAGCAGTGGCTCAGGAAAGCTCGTCTCCCCTGCCACAGATTGTGCTGGTCCTGAAGGTGCTGCTGGACTCTTGTTCTTCTCTGCTGCAGCTGCAGCTTCAGAGAGACTAACACGGTGGGAGACCCATCTGGATCCATCCCTGGGGAGGAGTGG
This sequence comes from Gekko japonicus, assembly GCF_001447785.1. NCBI lineage: Eukaryota > Metazoa > Chordata > Lepidosauria > Squamata > Gekkonidae > Gekko > Gekko japonicus. The sequence continues at coordinate 56,212 of NW_015167212.1, forward strand.
GGAATTGAACCCGGCTCTCCAGAGAAGAGTCTGCTGCTCTGAGCTCCCCTGGGCCCCACTGGCAGCCAATGAGCGGGGTGGGTGGCAGTCCCGGGCCCTGGCAGCTGCCCCCCCCCTTCAGGGCATATTCTTCCCTGTGCTTCCCCGGCAGCCCTCCGGCAAGCGCCCGGGCCGGCTCCCCTCGCTGCCCTTGCTCTGGGGGCTGGGCGATGTCTTTCCAGTCTTCCCCCGCTGCCTGCCGGGGAGGAGGACAATTCGTGCCCGGCCGCCGGATGGCGAGCGAGGCAGGCGCCGGCCACCACCCCCTATATTGGAAAGCC
>NW_015167213.1:0-450 GCF_001447785.1 Gekko japonicus
ACCAGCTAGGGGGGACTGGGAGGAACAACCCAGCCAACACAGGTCCTCCCCCCACAGAGGAGGAAGGGAAGGAGGGAGCACGACTTGCCCTGGCTGGGAGAGTCTTCTACCCTTGGCTGGACTAGACCAAGGGGGAAGCAGGCTGGCTACATTGGCTAGTCAGCCCCTGAGTATCAGTTACATTCTGTTTTGAAGTTTCTCTTTTGAGCAAAATTCTTGGTGTTCATTGATGCTATATCCACACAGGCATGCCCTAAGGGCCTGATCTCATCAGCCTTTTAGCCAGGCCCATAGCTACGTTGGATCATTTTGTGGCCCCGCCCCCCGACTTTCTGCCAGGGCCTCCCAACTTACTACCCTGGACAGCCCCCCCTGACTTATTCCTCATGCTGGGCACCACTGCAAGCCTCCCCCCCGCCCCTGCTGTCTTTCCGCACTGGCGTTTCACAT
>NW_015167213.1:491-2841 GCF_001447785.1 Gekko japonicus
TTGGCTATGAAACAAAATGTGACTCTTAGGAGAAGGAGGCCGCCACCAGTTCCGCTGGGGCGTTTGAAAGAAAGACAGGAAGGGCTGCCTGGGTGGCTCTGTGTGTGTGTGTGTGTGTGTGTGTGTGTGTGTGTGTGTCAAGGGCTGTGGCTTAAGGAGTGCCTCCCCCTCCCCCCATGGCAAGGAGAGTTGCGTGGGAGCGATGACCCTCCCCACTGCTCTGTGTGCCCTGGAGGCAGGCACAGCTCTGCCTCCCCCTGCCCTGCCCCAACCCTCCTCGAGGGCAACACAAGCCAAAGAGACTGAGGTAAAAGCTCTATGATCGGAAACAGACGGGAAAGCCGAAGGAACCGGGAGATACGCAGCTGCAGCAGCCCTTGCATCAGCCCTCTCTCTCCCTCACGCAGCAATCGCTCTGCGTGTGGAAGAGGGGCAGAGCTCTGGATCTGAAGGCTCCAGGGGGGTGGGAAGCACAGATTTGCCTGGTGACTCCTGGGGGTGACCTCCCAGGAGCTGGAAAGCCCTGGAAGGCAGGTGTGAGGTGTGCTATAGCCAGGTGATCACAGGTTGCTTGATCCCCCAGAGGGCTGAGCAAGCCGGCGATGGGGACGAGTGTTTTTAATTCTACTTTTTGTGTGTGTGACGTCAGTGCCCCCCGACTTAGGTAAAGGCCACCCCAAATTACAAAATCCTGGCTACGGGCCTGCTTTTAGCTTGTATGTATCAAGCTCAGGCCTTGCTTGCCAAGTGTTTTCTTTTTTATCACCTGTACTGTCTACTGGGGGGGGGATGAATGTTGGCTTGGCTTGGTTAGTGCCAGCATGTAACAGTTCTCATGCAGAAGCCTCCCGGGGGTGCCTTGGGAAGAATGTGATCTCATAGTTTTATGTGGCCTTGTAGTCTAAGCAGCTTCAGTATGCAGGTGTTAGGGGGCAGAGCAAACGTTTGGCAGGCTGAGTGGGCGCATTGATTGGCTAAGGGGCGTTTGGGCGATTTCCTATTCTCAATATATTGTCGGGACTCCCATTGGGGAGTCAGTTCCGAGGCAGCAGTTGTATATCCTTGGATCCTTTCTTTCTCCTAATAAACAAGTCTTGCTGCTATAGGAGTGTGGGTCAGATTGATTGCATTCCAGGACTTGACAGTAGGGTCTTCAGGGGTCATCTGGATTATCTAGAGGCTCTTCTCCCTATATGTGAGCAGCTTTTTGGAATGAAAACAGCGATTGCCAACTAACAGCTGGAGCTCTAAAAAAACCCAAGATACTGTTCCGAGATGCCATGAAATCTGCGATAATATTGAAATGATGAAAAACAAAGAGGAACAAACTCTGGGGTTTAGGGGGGAAAAGTTGTTTCATACAATTGGCTGCATGGAGATTCACTGTGTATATCTGAGCTATGGGAGATGTACTGTGAATAGTTTTCCAGCCACTACCTGCCTATTTGTACAGTGGTTTAATGTCTCTGTGTAGGAATTTATTTAAGGAGCTGGCTCAGCACATCCCAGAAGAGGATGAGGAGGCAGTGATATTGCTAGTCTTGAGATGGGTTCATTGGATGATTTAGGTGATGTCAGGCAGTTGAATTACCTGTATTCTGAAGGGACACAGGTTTTATCCATCATCACAGAATCGGAGTGTTGGAAAGGAGAGTTGGAAGGAAAGGAGAGTTGGAAAGTCATCTAGTACAACCCCCTGCACAAGGCAGGGAATTCACAAATACCTTCCTCTCCACACTCGCAGTGACCACTGTTCCATGCCCAGAAGATGACAAAAAAACACCCTCCAGGATCCCTGGCCAAACCAGCCTGGAGGGAAATTGCTTCCTGCCCCCAAAGTGGCAATCAGCATTTCCCTGAGAGTGTAAGAAAGGGCCAGAAGAACTGAGCACGGAGGCAACCCTTCTTGCCCTCCCTCTCATGATCTACCTAAGTTCACAGAATCAGCATTGCTGTCAGATGGCCATATAGCCCAGGGGGTCTTTTTGTAGAAAAAGAGGTGCAGGAGCTCATTAGCATAACTCATTAGCATATGCCACACACCCTGACATCACCGGAAGCGTATCAGAAGGCCACACCCCCTGACATCACCAGAAGTGTCAGAAGGCCACGCCCCATGACATCATCGGAAGTGTGTCAGAAGGCAACACTCACCGCTCATGCTCCACTGGACTGTTTTAGATTGCTAGCTATTGGAGGGGGGGGGGCGTGCAGATCTGTCCTCGCAGAGGAGGGACACCTTGCACCTGAATAGAAACCTGGTCTTAAAGATGCCACTGAACTGCTTTGGATTGGTACACATTGGGGGGGAGAAGATGCAGATTCTCTCTCACGAAGGAGGGACAGCTTG
>NW_015167213.1:5361-22451 GCF_001447785.1 Gekko japonicus
GAATGATAAAAAGTAGAGACATTACCCTGCCAACAAACGTCCGGATGGTCAAAGCAATGGTATTCCCAGTAGTCATGTATGGCTGCGAGAGTTGGACTATAAGGAAGGCCGAGCGACGAAGAATAGATTCTTTTGAACTATGGTGCTGGAGAAGACTCTTGAGAGTCCCTTGGACTGCAAGAAGATCAAATCAGTCAATCCTAAAAGAAATCAACCCTGCCTGTTCCCTGGAAGGCCAGATAATGAAACTGAAGCTCAAATACTTTGGCCACCAAATGAGAAGGGAGCACTCACTGGAGAAGACCCTGATGCTGGGAAAGATTAAGTGTCATCAATGCAATGAACATGAAATTGAGCAAACTTCAGAGGACAGCAGAAGACAGGAGGGCCTGGCGGGATCTGGTCCATGGGGTCGCGAAGAGTCGGACTCGACTGTGCGACTGAACAACAACAACAAAAATATTATGTGGAACCTCATCAAAAGCCTTACTGAAATCAAGATTAACCATATCTACAGCATTCCCCTGATCCAGCAAGGTAGTCACTTTCTCAAAAAAGAGATAAGGTTAGTCTGACATGACTTGTTCTTGAGAAACCCATGCTGGCTATTAGTAATCACAGCCATCCTTTCTAAATACTCAAGGACTGTCTGTCTGATGATTTGTTCTAAAAGTTTCCCAGGAATAGATGTCAAGCTGACAGGTTGGTAGTTACCCGGATCCTCCCTTTTCCCCTACTTGAAGATGGGGACAACATTTGCCCGCCTTCAGTCTTCTGTCATCTCACCTGTTCTCCAAGAATTCTCAAAAATAATGGGCAGAGGCTCAGAAATTACACCTGCGAGTTCTTTTAGTACCCTTGGATGCAGTTAATCTGGCCCCAAGGACTTTGTTTCATCTAAAGAAACTAGGTGCTTATGTACTACCCCAGTCTGATCCTAGGCTGCAAACTCCCTTCCCTCATCATGTGTTCTGTTTTTGCCATATTGAGCACCATTTCCCTTGGAGCATCATCCCTCCAAGCCTTGCTCCTTCTCAGAGAGGATTTCCAGGTGGTGTTAATCAGCACCTCACCAGTGAAGGCAATAGATCATAGATCTAGGCAACACCAAATGGCTTTATTAACTGTTACAGTGCTTTATACTTCCAGGGGATTCGGTCTTACTTGTCTTAGAAGGTCCCAAACTAGAAACCAAAAGGAAAAGAATAAAATTACAACTAGTAACAAAGGATGGTGGGTACCTTGGGATGGTTTAGAGCACCAAGTGATGAAAGGCCAAGTTGGCTGTGGTTCATTCTGTGTTGATTCATGGATGCTGGGTTCTTTTTCTATGAGTTAGTTCCAGAGGCCCTCTCATATGAAGGAATCTCACTTGTTTTTCCTAAAATGGCCTCCTACTGTTTTCAAATGCACAGTGATCCTGTGTTTTGGGGGGAGGGGACTATGTGTTCTTTAAAATGTGTGTTCAGGCTGCACATCCCACTGCCTGCCTATGCTCTCCACTCACCCTTCTGAAGCTATCAGAGCTTCAAGTACACAGCCTGGCACTAAGGGTCTGGTAAAGAGAAGAACAAACATGCTGTCCTCTCTTGTACTGGGACAGGGGCTCACTTTGAAGAATATGAGCATTGTGAACTTGTGCCTTCTCATGGTACAGTCTGGCCATAGCCATGCAGTGTTCATGAGGAAGTCCTGAATGTTATTCAAGAAGTCAATATGAGAAGAAACAATGTGCAAGTTGAAGAGTAATTAAAGCTATAATTATTTGCACTACATGCTCTATTCCCCCACCCCTTTAAAAATCACAATAGTTTTTACTCTAAAAATGGATGCATCTATCTCAGCAGCAAACATCACCCTATCACTGCATGAAAAATACAAAGATTCCAGATGTGTGCAACTCCTGTCAACAGGGTGCAGTTCTGCAGTTTACAAACTGTTTTCTGATAGGTAAATGTTTACAAACCCCTGTTTAATAGTGCTTGTCATTTACACTGGAAGCCAAATCCTTGATTTTGCTGGAAGGAAATGAGAGTAAATGTCTGGGTTTCAGACATTTCTATTAGCCAGCTTCCCAGAAACTTAGACTGTTTGCATATATTTGATGTAAACTGATTGAAAATGTCAGTTTACTCACATTTGCATAATGTTTGCTGATTAATAAATCAGACACTTACAAGATCAGGTGCAACACAGTGTAAATTGCTAGGCTCAAAAAACAAATACAAACAGAAGCATTGTGTTTCCTCCTTTTTTGGTGCTGCATTACAGCTCCACTCATTCTGTGGGAATGGACCAGGCTTTGCTTTCCCATGACTGATGGAGAGCACCCAAACTACACTTTTATACCACAGCCAGAAACCCACAGAAAATCAAGAATAAGAATTGAAATATTACAATCTTTGTGCAAAATGTAAAAAGCAGAGTTTGAAAATTATATTTTTGGAGAAATACTTTTAAAAAAACAAGCACCTCAAATCTTTCTCACAGTAATGGCCAGGTTATTAAAATTTCAAACAAAAGCAGTATGATTTGTATCTTTTTGATCCTATAAAACAAAAGAATGACTTGAAACTAGAGAGCTTTTGAATGCATGATCAAATTTCTGTCTAGTTCTTCCTGCCAAATTTCAGTCTAATTCTTTCTGGAAGCAAAGCCAGGCTCCCAGACTCAGTCTTCTGATACAGTCCTTAATCTGTCATTCCTGTCTCCTCCCCCACTTATTGTAGTTTACGTACAACATGTTGGCACTGGAGTGGACACTTGGAATGGAATGTCTGTAGACTTTTGAGAGGTACATCTGTCCTGTGACACTATATAAGTAGGAGCAGAGCTAGTTTGGTAGAGTAGTTACAACACTAGGCTGCTATCAAGATGACCCAGCAAGCATCAGGGCCACATCAAGGCATGCTGAGGCCCCATAGCAATGTCAAGTTTAAGGGGCCCAACATCATTACCAAAAAATTAGTAATTTTTTGTGTGCATGTGTGTTTAGAGGCATGTCATAATCTGAGGTCCTAAACTGTCATTAACTTAGCTTGTACATAAATTCAGCTCTGCCCCAGTTCAAATCCCAATTCAGCCTTGAAACTCACTGGATGAGCTTGGGCCAGTCTCTCCCTATGTAAAATACCACAGGCTGCAGACCTGCTATGCGAAATACCAGAAACACCACTCTGAGTTTCCTGAGGAAAGGTAGGACAAAGATGTAATAAACTGATAGAATGACACAGGAAACCAACCTTGAAGCTAACAGTGCAGGGGATCAGTGCAGACTAAAAATGGGTGCAAGGTGAATTTTAGGGCTCAGGCACACCTCGGTTTCATCTGATGTGGATTAAATGTGCAACCAATGGCCAAATGTACAAAAGGCATTTCTAGTTGTATTATCCAGTGTGTAGCTATACTAAGGTGGAAGTGCCAAGAACAGAAAAAGAGAAAATGCAGAACAACGAAGTCACGGTGTCACAACCATTCTTCCCACCTCATTCATTAACACATGTGCTCACATTAACAAGCACACTATGAAGCAGTTACATGCCAGGCATCCTAGGAGCTTTCATTAACTTAGCTTCTTCCCATCACCTTACCCTTCTCTCATTCTTTCCTTCCCACACAGTCCCTCAAAACCAGACCATTACCCTCTTACTTGATATCATCTTCATTGGCAAAAATGATGACGGCTCGAGCATGGGATGTCTCCAGGAGGCGCCGAATGATCTTATCAAACTCTCCTGCTTTGGGTTCCCGTGGGATCTTGACTGATTGTGCCACACACATGCTCCCTATGGTTGGACAAAATAGCAATGTCAGAGAAACCTTTGAACTGAAGCACCAAAACAAGCCAATGCCTGGTCTCTGCCACAAATTGCCTGGGATGTCTCACAAAAGCCACCAGAGTCACATCCTGACATAGCCTAAGGTCCCTTTTTCATAACCTTCTTCTTCTTTTTTTGCATGGAAGCAACAGTGATTCAAGCATTGGAGAAAACTAAATTGGCATCAAGTGATGAGCATGCATGTGTGAATCAGCTCCAAAAGTATTGTTTAGGGCAAGTAGCTAACTCGAAATTGTCCATCCATGACTGCAGCTGTGGCTGAAATATTGAAGGCAACACAAATGGCAGGTAATCCTGAAAGAGAAGAGATGTGTTGTTGTTATCCCGCACAAAAGATCTATAGTTGTTTATGGGTCTCACTGATTCAGCTTCGTTTATTCATGCATACAACATATCACCTATTAGGGATGCCAGGCTCCAGGTGGGACCTGGGGATCCCCTGGAATCACAGCAGACTACAGAGATCAGTTCCCCTGGAGAAAATAGATGCTTCGGAGGGTAGACTCTATGGCATTGTACCCGACTGAGGTCCATGTCTGCCCCAGGCTCCATCGCCAAATCTCCAGGGGTTTCCCAGCCCAGATCTGGCAACCCTACCTGCCCCCCCCGGTCCCCTGCCAGTGGCCAGGGGGAACCTGGGAAACCCTATGACTGATTTGTCTGTAACTGATTACTGAGTGGAAGCCTATAGGCAACAGACCTGACTTTTCAGTTCGAATCAATATGAAAAATTCAGTTCCTCTTTCGTTTTTACTGTTGGGCTGCCAGATCACTTCCTGAAGATTCTCCTTAGTTCTGATCCTGCCCTGCAAAGCTTCTCCTGTACCTGTGACCTGTGTGAGGTCTTAATCCCAGCCAACATGCATCAAATGAGGCTACAAAGAGAAGTTCAGGAAGCAGCTCATCAGGTTGAACATCCTGAAACCTGGATCAACTCAAGCAGACAGCTCATCCCCTGTGTAGCCAGCAGCACTGTTGTCCCAGGGGTCTTCCCCTGAAGGCCATTACAGTGCCATCCAAGGAGTTTTCCAGGTATCAAATGAAAAGGGACAGGTAGGACAGGTAAGCAATGCATTCTTAAACATACTGTTCATTGTCCCCACAGCTGCAAAAAGTGCTGGAATCCTATACTACCATTTCCTGACTGGTAGGTTTTTTTAATGCCTGCATCACTTAGAAGTTTTAGTCACTTCCCACTTCTCTGAGTCAAATGAAATTACAGTGGCCACACTGCAGCATTTAATTTTCTTGTATAACAGAGAGTACTGGAGACTTAAGGAGAATTTTCCTTAAGGCCAATATTACAAAGATTCCTCTTTTACAAATATACAAACTGAGAACATTGAGGTAAAAAGGAACTCCCCAAAGGCTGCAGACCTACTACCCTGTATCAGAGTCTCAAAAAGGGACCCTACACCCCGAAGTAATTGACCTTCAGCCAACTCATGGTGTCTTCAAAACTGCCAGCTGCAGCTCCTCATATCAAATCTTCCAAGACCTTGCCTCAGACCCTGCCCCCCCCCCATCTCAGCAGGTAAATTGCCTGTGGAAGGAAACAGCCATTAATGCACCACTGAGGCTCTTTCATCAAATCCCTGAATTCCCATCTAGAGTGAAAAATCTAGGCCAAACTACAGTGAGAGATCCAGTCATGGTGACCAGACAACAACGTCCCAGCACAAAGACGTTTCTGTAGAGGCAGCTGAAGGATCAGGCTGCCTAGGTGGACTACAAACTTTACTGCCAGGTAACTTTTGTAAATCCTCTTGTGGAGCTCTGTGAGCATGCAAGCCTAAGTACACTAAGGACTAAACTACTCACGACACTGTGGGTGGGTGGGGGAAGAAGGCGGAGATTGGATTTATACCCTGCCCTTCACTACACAAAGGAGTCTCACAGCAGCTTACAAACTCCTTCCCCTTCCCACAACAGACACCCTGTGAGGTAGGTGGGGCTAAAAGAGCTCTTTTCAGGACTGCTTGTGAGAGAACAGCTGTGAGACAACTTGTGACTGACCCAAGGTCACACCAGCAGCTGCATGTGGAGGAGTGGGAAATCAAACCTGGTTCTCCCATATTAGAGTCCGTGCTCCTAACCACTACACCAAACTGGAAGTCTGATATGGACTGAGGATGCAGCACTGAGGAAAGAGTTTTCTTAATTAACCCCCTTCTCCAATTTGTTTGCTCTAACCAGGCCCCCCCCAGCTGCTTTGCACCCCAGTAGCAGTAGCAGATGCTGCCAAAGTCAGCTGCCCCAAGCCCTACCCACCTGACACTCTCCCTCCCCCATCATACCTGCTCCTTCCTGCTTGGTTACCCAAGCACCTTTAAGCAAAGTATAGTAAGCCATGCATGCCCAACAGGGCTTTTCGAACTCATGTATCACTTCACCTCATTGTAGAACTGGCCATGTCCAGAAAGGGGGGGGTTCTCATTTGCCCCCCCCCCAAATGAAGGCATGAAACAACAGTGTGGGTTTCACTCATTTAATTAAATGGCAACTTACATCATAAGTTATTAAAATATGCTAACGTATTTTAAGGGTCAGGCTGTGCTGGGAAGCCTGACAATGGCCTCCTTTGCTGGGCAGATCCACCCTGGCTCTGAACTCAGCTGAGTTCCAGCAGTTCATGATCACCGGCACATATCATGTGCTGAGAGGTGCCCAGCTTCATCCTCCTCCTCTGATGTGCTGTAAGTCACTATCAGGTTTAGGCAATACTGCTCAGCACCAAGGGTGCTTGCTCACAATCCACCCCATCATAGGGTTGCCAGCTCTGGGCTGGGAATTTCCTGGAGATTTTGGAGTGGAGGTATAGGGAAGGGAGGGAGTTCAGTGGGGTCCACCCTCTGAGGTTAGCTGGCAGGACCATGCCATCCTATATCCTGAAATCGTTTCACTGGGCAACTACTTTCCAGATCAATTCAAGGTGCTACCTGGAGCTCACCTTTAAAGCCTTCGTGACTTGGGGCCCACGTATTTGAGAGACTGCTTCTCCCTGCATGTTCATGTGTAGCAGCTTCATTCTTTCCAACATGGCCTACTGTCAGGATACCCCCTTGTCCAGGGCATGCGGGCAACCATCTGGGCACAAGCCTTTTCTGTGGCTGCCCTGTGCCTCTGGAACAGCCTCTCAGAAGAGGTCAGGAACAACTCCTGTCCTCCTGGATTTCTGGTGAGGCTGCAAAACACAGCTTTGGGAGCCACCTGAGCCTGGCCAAAAGAGGAATACCCATTTTTGAGAGAGTATAGATTAGATTAGATTAGATTGGATTGGATTAAGTTAATGTGGTTTTGTATCTGCTTTTTAATTGTTACTTTATAATATTGTTTTTTCATTGTTCTTACCTGCCTTGGGTCCTGAGCTGCTTGTGAAAAAGTTGGGCTTTTTAATTTTTTTTAATTCATAGTCCACCGTTCCCACTGAGACTGAAAGCAGATTACACAGTGTAAAACCATGCAATCAATAGGATGTGACATCTAATAAGCAATTCAATCAGAGCAGGATTACAGAAATGTGAATCAAAGCAAAAAGTATTAGACATGAATCCACATGTGTAATTCTGGCCTTTACAGTGGGACATGTTTCAAGTTAACATAACTACAATTGTGGAACTAGGGGCACGAATTTACTAGGGTTTTGCCTGGCTGATTTTTGCCGTTTGCTGAACTACAACACTAACAATTGTTGTGTCTTTCTTATGCTATTGTTCTGTATGGATCTCTCCTGTGAGAAGAGAAGAAGAAGAGATTGGATTTATACCCTGCCCTTCACTACCCAAAGGAGTATCAGAGTGGCTTACAAACTCCTTTCCCTTCCCCTCCCCACAACAGATACCCTGTGAGGTAAGTGGGGCTGAGAGAGCTCTGACAGAAATTGCTCTTTTTCAAGAACAGCTGTGCCAGAACTATGGCTTGCCCAAGGTTATCCAGCAGGTGCAAGTGGAGGAGTGGGGAATCAAACTCGGTTCTTCCAGATTGGAGTCCGCGCAACCAACCACTACACCAAACTGGCTCTCACAAAGTTCCTCACAAAGAAAAAAAGTTGTATGTATTTGCTGGAGGAAAAAATATACTTCAAAGTTTTTACTATCTCCCCTTAAAGGATCTAGCTGTGTTTGTTGGTAAAGATGGGGTATGATGAGCACTCTGCCACAGCCAACTTTATTGTAGTCCTTCCTGAATTAGTTTGACCTCCTGACCGTAACACTGAGAACCTTTAAACCTAATCACTGAGCCAACTCCTATGGGTTTGTAGAAGCAGCTAATTAACAATTATTTTTAAAAAGAAGAAAGAAAGACCAAAAGGAAAACTGGATGAGTAACTGTTCTGGCTTACTGAGATTCAACCCCCAACATCTGTTTGCTCTGGCCTGTTCAGAAATACCAGCCGCTCCTGCTCCATGCAAACTTCTGCAGAGGCCAATCATGCAAAAAACGGAGATGAACTGTTTCGGGAGCTTCCAGATATAATAGATGGTCTCGATTTGCATGTGAAATAGCAATATCAGTGCCACAAAAGGATTCCTACTTAACTTATGCAACGGTCAAAGTAATTAGCACTGGACTACTGTCACAGAAATCTATCCCTCAGCACGCTTTAGGTGAAGAAAGTGACCTTTTTCTACCAGGAAAAGGAAAATAAGAAAATAATAACAGCAAAGGCGAGGGTCCTTAATATGTTCATAGCTTTTAATAATATTGCTGACTGTTTACTGACGATGCCAAAGAGCACTTGTTGAAATCTCAATGACTTTGTGTTAGCCCTTTCTTTCTAAAAGGAAACCAGTTGGTTTGCAAACCAAGCTCTCTGGCTTGAAAGCAGATTTACAATAGCTGATTTGGTCTCCATACACACACACGAGCACTTTTGTCTCTGTAAAGGAACCTATTCCTTTTCGTTTTACCTAAACTAGCCCAGTCAAGTCTGTTTTATATCAATATATTTAAAGAAATCTTTAATGCTGGAAGTTTTACAGACACTAGACCTCTCCTCCTTAGAAATCCTCATTCCATCACACCCACAGTAATACAGAGACTGGTATCAATATGTATTCCTGCCAACCTAGCAGTTCAAAAGCAAGAAGTTGCAAGTAGATAAATAGGTACCTCTTCAGTGGGAAGGTAACAATGTGTGGCTCGACATTTACTTATGCCGACCACATGGCCACAGAAATGTCTTCGGGCAGTGCTGGCTCTTCGGCTTGGAAATGGAGATGAGCACTGCCCCCTACAGTTGGATTCGACTGGCTTTCGAGCAAGGGAAACCTTTACCTTTTATCAATATGTACACAATATGATATATTAAAAAGGCTTCTAAAGAGCACAGATGAGTGCAAGGCCATTCAGGCAGTAACAGCTGAGAGAAGACTGGACAGCTGACTTTGGTAGGCAAGAAAATGCATACCTTTTCGGGCAGTGCTGGCTCTTCGGCTTGGAAATGGAGATGAGCACTGCCCCCTACAGTTGGATTCGACTGGCTTTCGAGCAAGGGAAACCTTTACCTTTTATCAATATGTACACAATATGATATATTAAAAAGGCTTCTAAAAAGCACAGATGAGTGCAAGGCCATTCAGGCAGTAACAGCTGAGAGAAGACTGGACAGCTGACTTTGGTAGGCAAGAAAATGCATACCTTTTCTATCTACACAACAAAGTTTGAGTCCGGTGGCACCTTTAAGATCAACAAAGTTTTATTCTGGGTATAAGCTTTCATGTGCACACACACAAAAGCCTATACCCAGAATAAAACTTTGTTGGTCTTAAAGGTGCCACTGGACTCAAACTTTGTTCTGCTGCTTCAGACCAACACGGCTACCCACCAATGTTCCCTCTAAGCTATGGAGTCTTGTGAACAAAAATTCTACTTCGTGAGCTACTGGCATTAAAGCTGTGAGTGAGCGATTTGGCTACTGCATAAATTAGTTTGCTCTGGAGCCCTCCTTCCTGAGCTGAGACAAATATGCGTGAGCCAGAGGCTAAAAAACTGTGAGCTAGCTCACACTAACTCAGCTTAGAGGGAACACTGCTGCCCACCTGAATGTGTTTTTGGTGTACAGTAAACAATGGTCATCTTTAAATTAGTGCCAGGGCTCAACCACTGCTCGGTTTAACTCCTGCTTATATTAGAAGGGTAGTCATGTCTGGCCATTCTAGCAAATGCAAAAAGGAGCCTTTTGACAACCAGGAAGACTTACTGTAGCACAGGGGTGGCCAAACTGTGGCTCAGGAGCCACATGTGGCTCTTTCACACATATTGTGCAGCTCCCGGCAGGGCAACCGGGGAAGCGAAGGGGAGACATGCCCCCCCCACCGATCTTCCCTTCCCTAGCCAGTACTCCCCTCCCTGGGTAGGCTTCAGGTGGGGGGGAAGCAGAGAAAGAAAGCAACTTTAACTTTAAATGCGTTCTCAAAGCACAGCCAGCTTGGAGAAAGCATTTGTCTCTATAAATATCATTATCAATACCTGTTTTTACCCCTTTTGTTTTTATTTCTGGCAGTCTTATTGAATGTTAGTGTTAATAAGCAGTCTTGTTTGCATATTTTCCAATAAAAACACGTGTGTAATATTTGTTCATGTCTTGTGACTCTCAGACATCTGATGTTTCTTCTATGTGGTTCTTACGTTAAGCAGGTTTGGCCACCCCTGCTGTAGCATAAACTTTTGTGAATTTCACCAGAGGTTTCCCTGATTTCACATCTTGCACAAGGAAATTGTTGCAGAGGAACGGGCTCATGAAATACTTCAGCAGTCCCATCTTTTGACATTGCACCAGTAGTGTAATCTGCCCCGGATGTTGTGCCAGCATGACACTGGATTAATTTGCCAGAATAGCCACTATTGCAGCAGAATACAAATGGATTGTGTGCCAGAGCTATGAATGCAGAGGAGGCCTACCACACTCATTATACTTAGGAGTGGTTTGGGAGCAATTCACCATGAAATCAGGGCAGGAGGGATATACCTAGCCAGAAAAGGACTGCCTGAAAACAATGGAAGAAAGAGTTTCATCCTATGCCCCCCTGCTACTGATGAACATGGCTTTTTAGTTGGCACCACAGCATTCCTATAACTTCAGTTATCATCTTCCGTTATTTCAGCTATCAACAAATCCCCTCCCCCATTTTTCAATAATCTGCCAGGGCTCTCACTTTCCACCTCCACACTCAGCCCTTCAGAAGACACAGAAATGGCAGTAGCTCTGGGTCACATCCTCAATCATCTATCCCAGTTTCTGGCATGTCAGAACTCCAGCTTCCGTTGGAGTAGACCCAGCCTTGGTCTCCCTGTCAAAACATCATTTGCACAAATTCAAACAAAACAAAATAATCCCGTGTTATTAAAATAGCCATAGAGTGAGCAGGGAGATAGTTTTTCCATAGTGAGAGGAACCCCTGGAGGTAGGAGGTTAATGGAGAGCAACTCATGAATATCCATGAGCAACAGCTTTGTATGAAGGGAACACACATTTTGAAATATCAGATATTTTAATTATTTTGTAATGGTGACAGGCTAAACGAGGGGCAATAGGCAGAGGAAGGAAGGCAGCACCCCATCGTCAATGAACAGTCTCCTTCTCCCAAGCTCTATCAAAGAACAGCCAACTATAAGAAATGACAATCAGAAAGACCAAAGCTATCATGGAGACTTCTTATCATCGGGCCACTGTAATAATTAATGGCGGCAATTCAAGCTTATCAACTGAAGACCAAGTAGACAGGTGATCTATTCAAGTGGGTAATTATGATATTACTGCATGCACATTGCCTGATACCACTTGCTGGTGATCACAAGGTCTGTATCCTTGAAAGCTGGTATAATTACCACATTATCAAATGAAAAATTTAGAGCTGTGAATCGAATCTCAGTTTAGGGCCACAGCCACAGCATAAGCCAGTACAGTACTTATTTTAGGGACTGGTTGTGCTCATGCCTCAGTTCCCAGATGTCCCTGCATATCTGTAACTGGTGGGAATAACTGTAGAAAAAGGCAGGTTAGCACAGAGATGTCCAGTGGAGGAAAGTGTACTTGGTTTCTCCCAGGAATATTTCTCAGGGATGCAACTGCATGTTTCAGCATCCAAACTGGAAGGTACCAGCCATGTAAAACAAAAGCCCAGTGGCACCAGCCATGTAGACATGTCCAGGAGAGAGGTGAACACTTTGCACTTTCATATATGCTGTGTCTCCCACAAGGAAGAATCAGGGCCTTCGTATCTCACACAGCAGCTTTCCAGACAGTTTTGTCAAGGGAGAAACTGCTGACAGCACGCCGGTGTGTTCCTTATATTAGGCTTTAGGCTCTAGGAGTTAAGAGTCCGTAGCTATCCATCTCAACACCCTGGCTTAATCCCTGCATGTTAGCAAGGGATGACAGAACAGGAATACAAGAACAGCATGGTAGGAGGTTAGTGCAGGGCAGAGATAAAGCAGAGATCTGTTTGGGTAGGCTGGCAGCTCTGGAGATTAAGCATTTATTAGATTTGATATATATTATGTAAATTTGTTTGCTTTTTGTGTTTGTATTTTGTTTTTTATTGGGTATAATAATACAAAAAATTAAAATGTATAGGCTTTTAGCTGTGCATGAGGAAACATAGACATTCATATTCCTTATCATTCTCAGTGTATATAAAAGCCAGTTTTGAGAATTATGCCATGCTCTGGGGCTGTCATAATGGAGCATGACCAAGGAACCTTGTTCAGAGAATCAGATAGATGAAAAGAAAGAGGAGGCACTAGCCTGCCTGTGAGAACTAGCTTCCAAGCGAGTGCCCACTGGGGAAAAAAATGCACACGGAACTTTCAGCTCCTCTTGTCCAGCATTTTGTGACCCTCGCTCACACTGATAAGGAGCTGCATTCCTGGGTAGCAGAATGAAGATTGAATGAAGATATTGATTGGTTGTGTGCAGGGCTCTTTTTGTGGAAAAAGCCCAGCAAGAACTCATTAGCATAATGGGCCACACCCAACAGCAGAAACACATTAGCATATTAGGCCACATCCCTGACAGCAAAGAAAGAGAGAGAGAGAGAAGGAAAGAAAGAGGGAAAGAGGGAAAGAAGGAGAGAAGGAAAGGAGGAGGAAAGAGGGAAAGAAAGAAGGTTGGGAAAGAGGGAAAGAAAAAGAGGTAACAGTGAAAGTGACAGTGGAGGCTTTTCTGTCTTCCCCCCTTCTTGCTTATTCTTGAGGAAAGGGTATTGCTTTTGCAAACAATCTCATCACCATGGTCTGCTGCTATGTATGGACTACTCACAGAAAGCATTATACATGAAGTTGTGACACTGGAACAACTGAAAAGATGGCTGGATATGTCTTCTCTACTCCATTTCAATAATTCAAAGAGAGAAGGAAAGAAGGAGGGAAAGAAGGAAAGAAAGAGAGAGGGAAAGAAGGAGGGAAAGAAGGAAAGAAAGAGAGAAGGAAAGAAGGAGGGAAAGAAAGAAAGAGAGAGAGAAGGAAAGAAGAAGGTAAAGAGGGAAAGAAAGGGAGAGAGAGAAGGAAAGGAGGGGAAAAGAAAGAGAGGAGGAGGGAAAGAAAGAAAGAGGGCAAAGAGATGGGGGGAAGGCCCTCCCACCCCACGATCAAGCCCCCGCCACCCCCCACTGCCACCCCGCACCAGCACTTACTGGGAGCAGGAAGAGCAGAGAAGGAGGTGCAGCGAACCCCAAGGGGGTCCTTTCCTGCCTTGCTTGCTTTTTCTTACAAGGCTCCAGTGAGCTCCCTTTAAGAGTAGGGAGCCGGGAGGCCTCAAATGCCTGCTCTCCACGCAGAGAGCCGGCGTGCGGGGCCCTTTCCCGCCAGCTCCCTGCACTTAAAGGGAGCGAACACCAAAAGGTGCTGGATGCCCGGTCTCCGCGTAGAGACTGGGCATGTGGGGTGCTTTCCCCTGGCTCCCTGCACTTAAAGGGAGCTCGATCCCTTTAAGTGCAGGGAGCCCGAAGGTGCTGGAGGCCGGTCTCTGCATGGAGACCAGGCGTGTGGGGCCCTTTCTTGCTGGCTCCCTGCACTTAAAGAGAGTGAGCTCCCTTTAAATACAGGGCACAAGAAGGCACTGGACGCCTGTTCTCCGTGTGGAGACCAGGTGTGTGGGGCACTTTTCCCCAGCTCCCTGCATTTAAAGGGAGCTCGATCCCTTTAAGTGCAGGGAGCCCGAAGGTGCCAGATGCCCGATCTCCGCGTGGAGACCGGGTGTGCGGGGTGCTTTCCCCCAGTTCCCTGCACTTAAAAGGAGCTCGATCCCTTTAAGTGCAGGGAGCCCAAAGGGATCTAGTTTGAAGGGGGTATATCTTTCCATGTTAGTGTTTCTCCCGCCATTCCTGACACAAGAGTTCATGATGTCCTAAGTACTGACTCTCAATAAACTGAAACTTCTGAAGGAACGTTGTTGAGGGTTTGCCTGGGAACCCTGACATGGAGGAGATGACATCCTGCACCGCACTCTTCTGCTCCACCAAACACACAATCATTGCATAGGTACAGTTCCAGTGGGTGGGTAAGTCCAGGATGAGCAAGTGTTCAGGCTCATCCCCCTGCCTCTTGTGCAGCAGATGGGCAGACTTGATGCTATCCAAGAAGTGGGCAGCCAGGTGCTGGCAGGTCTCAAGCAAGGGCTGCATCTCAAGGGGGGCAGCATCCCAGGTGGCCCCGACAGTGGTCCCAGCCCCAAAACATCCTTCATCACCAGCTGAAGCATGCACATCAGGTAGATGATGCCTTGAGATGCACAGCCTTCACCACAGCCAGCATATTGGCACCTGTGTCCATGACCATGTAGCTATGGATGATGTTATCGCTAAGTGAGTCAGGGCTCTTTTTGTAGCAGGAACTCCTTTGCATATTAGGCAACACACCCCTAGTGTAGCCAATCCTCCAAGAGTTTACAGAGCTCTTCTTACAGGAGCTACTGTAAGCTCTTGGAGGATTGGCTACATTAGGGGTGTGTCTCCTAATATGCAAAGGAGTTCCTGCTACAAAAAGAGCCCTCCCCATCCACACCTTCAAGCTACTTTGTATCATGGCGGTGATGTTTTGTGCTGTGTGTTCTTCATCCATCCCCTGCAAATGGAGCAGAACCACTTTGTAGCTCGGTAACAGAACTATCCCCTCCTGTGGCCTGGGCCATGCCCTGACAATCCAGACAGAGAGGTCCTCTGGATGGCAGCAGTGGGCGGTGAGGGAGAGGTAGCTATGCTGCTGGCTGCTCCAGCGGTCTGCTATGAAGTGCATAGTTCTGCCTTCCACTCTGGAGGGCTGAACCTTGATCATTCCCAGTGAAAGAGCAATGCATAGGAGGCAAGAATCATCAGGTCATAGTCCTCCATAAGAGGATGGAGTACCAGGGAGCCAGATGTTGCAGCAGCCAGTGAAACATTATGTCCTCCATGAGAGAGAAGAGTTGGCCACCCACAGCAATCATCTCGCCGCCGAGGTGAGTGTCTGCTTTCTGGGCCCTCTACGTAGCTCTTCTGGATGGCACTGCTGGTATCCCTGGGGGAACGATCTCTTGGAGGGTGGCCTGCCTTGATGTCCCACCGCTACCACTCCGGGTGCAGGGAGCCCTTCTTGGAGAGGCATCCTGCCCCCCTCCGCTTTTCCCTGCTGAGAGGGAGTGGGCCTCTTCTTCCTCCCACTGGCTGCCACTCTTCCTTCTAGCAGCAACATAGCGGGGTGCACCCTTTCTAGGTGCCTGTGGAGGACAAGTATTGGGAGTTTGCTCTTCTCTGGACACGGGCATGGCACACCTGGCACTCTGCCACCACTGGAGAAGGTGCAGAAATGTTTCCAAACTGTGGGTTGGAAATGGGGACCCAGGACTGGAGAAGCTAGGAAGGACAGCTGCTTTCTGGCACTGACGAGAGATCCCAGGACAGGCTTTCTGGCACTGGGCTGGGAGTGGCCACAGAGTGATGTTCTTGAGGCAGAAGCAGCAACAGGGAGGTGTGATGTGGAGGTGAAGAATGCTCCCCCCCCAATCACTGCTGTCAGAGTCCTCCTCTCCAAAGAGTGCTAGCAGCGACTGCTGGTGTCTGGGCAGTGCTAACAACTCTGTTGCCTCTGTGGAGAGCCCCAGGAACAGATCAAGGGAAGGAGGCTCTGAGACCCCTGATGAGTCCCTGCTAGGTAATGGGCTCCAGTGGGCTGGTAGGATGCGTTTGGGGCCTGGGGATGGGGGCCTATGGTGCAGAGGACATGGAGGACTCCCCCAATGACAAGCACCCTTTGCACTGACTTTCACCCCTATGGCACAGAGGTGTTCATAATCAGGAGGGTTGGGAGGATATAAATGTGGGTCCTCAACCAAGGCACCCAGTAACTAAGCCTCACCACTCAGCATAAGCAGAAAGACAGAACAGCTCACAACCCTGAGTCCACCTAACAGCAAACCCCAGCAGAGGAGAGGAGTTCACAATCAAGAATAAATTAATGTGCTCTGCTTTCAAAATCCTGCCTCACTGCCTAACTGACAACAGCGAACGGAGGAAAGGGTGCAGAGCTGAGATGAAGTTATATATAGCATTCTGATCCCATAGAGCAGAATGTTATTGGCAGCCAGGAGTGTCTATTAAGCTTTGGAGGGCCACTACTGGTGTTTCCAAGGCTGAAGAATTCCACCCTCCCTGTTGCTTTGAAGTTTTGTAAACATTTTAATTGAGCAGAAGCAGTCTGTCTAGAAATGTATACATTCATGAACCTCCACAAACAGCATGAAAGTTTGTGAAATGTTTGTGCCGGTTACCCTTCCACAAACTTTGCTTCACTAACCACAGACCAGCCAAAATTTGTGACGAACTTTAGTTCATGTGCCAGTTTGTGCCCATCCCTAAGTACAATCCTAAACAGAGTTACACCTTTCTGAGGCCAGTGAAGTCAATGGAATTGTTACTTCCCCCAGGAAGTATCATGTAGTGGAGGCAGCTGTCTAATTTGCATGTAGTCTAATTACAAACCAAGAGCAACCAGAAGATAACCACTGACAATGTGGGCAAGAATTCTTCATGGATGCTTTTCTTTTCCCTCTGGTCCATGTTTCCTTCTCATCTCTAGTTTGGCTTTGATCCAGACCAAAAAATGTCATTCAAGTTCAGTTTATGGTTTGGAAACCAGAGTCACAATATTGAAAATGCCTGCTAGAGGTGCAACAGTCTTTACAACAATGGGCTAAAATTGTCCCAACACAATTTGAACATCAAAAAGTGACCTTTGAGCTGTCAGCCAGTGTTTAGCACTGCAGGCTTCATGCCA
>NW_015167213.1:22497-40175 GCF_001447785.1 Gekko japonicus
ATGTGTCAGGACATTTTTATCACACTGTAGTAAGAAATTTAAAAAATCTTGCACCCTTCATAGGTTTCTATTGTGGTGACCTTAGGGGGTCTTTTCCCACTGGATATGTAGGTGGTTCTTTTGGGAGCTCCCCATGAATGTCTACAACTAGGAGGGAAGGCAGGGATAAGCCATCTGTTGAGGGCCAAACAAGATATGATGACATCTTTTTTTCCCCGCTCTGTTATATGTACAGTAATATAATATGAAAAACGTATAAATAAAACATAAAAAAAGATTTGATGGCATCCATGGGTCCAACCCATTTTAAAGGGATTTTAAAATGCTGCAAGGGCATGAACCCTATCAGGCCTGCAGCACAGTGAGCTGAGGCAGTATCGTTCCTGCCATGTCTTTTCAAGTGCTGAAATGGCTATGGGGGGCGCAGCTGTTTTGGCATTTGAAAGGTGGGAGGGAAGAAGAGCACCTCAGCTCACCAATTGGGCCTTCACAACATGTTTAAATCCATCCATAACAGCCCGTTGTCCACAGAACCAACTAGCAGGCGCAGCACCAAAGAGAACAGAATAGAGTGTTGGACTGGATGGGCCGTTGGCCTGATCCAACATTGGCTTCTCTTCTTTTTTTTATTTATTTATTTAATAGTTACATTTATACCACGCCCTCCCCGCGAGCAGGCTCAGGGTGGCTTACAAGTCGGTACAGTGTACCTAGTTTATATAAACATTTAAAACACTTTAAAACAGGTTAACACAATCATACATTTAAAATGCTTGCAAAGCTCATGTTCTTATGTTCTTAAGCAAGAGCTATTGCTCATACAGAATCGGATCAAGTCTTCCCCATCCCAGTGAGCCGGCAATGGGAAAGACAGATCCATCAGCACAACTGGCTTTGCTGGCCAAATCGATGTGCAACTCTTCAGACTTTTAAACATCCCATTCAGTTACATATGTGCTGAAACACTTTCTCTTTACTCTCCTCCTTCCCTCTAACCTTCTTGAACTCTAAGCCAGACAGCAAAACATCAAAATAATTGGCAGAACCTAATATTTTCTTATACTACAGTGTAATTTGTTGGAGAAGACTCTTGAGAGTCCCTTGGAGTGCAAGAAGATTAAATCAGTCAATCCTAAAAGAAATCAACCCTGACTGTTCCCTGGAAGGCCAGATAATGAAACTGAAGCTCAAATACTTTGGCCACCAAATGAGAAGGGAGCACTCACTGGAGAAGACCCTGATGCTGGGAAAGATTGAAGGTCAAAGAAGACGGGGAAGACAAAGGATGAGATGGTTAGACAGTGTCATAGATGCAACGAACATGAAATTGAGCACACTTCAGAGGACGGCGGAAGACAGGAGGGCCTGGCAGGAGATGGTCCATGGGGTCGTGGAGAGTTGGACTCGACTGTGCGACTGAACAACAACACAGTGTAATTAGTTTTCGAGTTCGGATTATTTATAATAGGTCTATTACAGAACAATATATATTCCGTTCAGGTTCTGATTAATACTATCTGACTGACTACAAATGGTGGAACTCAGGTTAGTGGTAGAACATAAACTTTGCATTCAGTAGGTCCTAGCTAGGGATGCTTCAACACCTGTTGATTTAGCTGATGTCCTGTTTGCTGGTCATGAACAGGGAGCCAGTTTTTCAAGCATTGGTTTTAATGTATACCAACTTGTTCATGGCTGTTTGACAGATTGCTTCACTATATTCCTTCCAAGCAGTACAATACATTGCCAATGGCTTTTCCTGCAAGTATCACCCCCATTTTCCCTGTCATGCCCCGAGTTTTTTGAAAGCTTTTCAAAACTGCTAATTGCTACTATACATGAACATTCTTTTTTTTTTGCTCCCCAATGGGGAATTTTTAATTGCATTTTTATTAAGACTACAAACTATAACAGAAATGAGGGAAGGGACTACATTTAAGGGATAAAGAAAAGATACCCACTACTGACTAAAAACCCAAGAGAGGTGATCATCAAATTAGCTTAAATATACGCTATCTCTTAATCACGCTAGTACCATTATGAATTGAGTTACATATCATATTATGTCTTTCAAAACTCAAACTTAACTGTTAACAAGTAAGACCCCTCAGCATCTAGTTTCAATACTTTCAAAGGCACAATTCAGAGTCCTTCAGCCTTCATTTTCCCTTTCCCAGTCTCTTCCACAATTTATAAGGACTCTTAGGGGCTGCTGCCCCTTTCTCTGATAGAGAGTCCTCTCCGGAAGATCCTGAGTCCAGCTCGCCACTGGACTTACTGTCCATCCCTTCTTTTTCTTCCTCCTCTGGCTCTCCCAACTGGATTCTCAAAAATTCCTGTGCTTTCTGAACAGAGTCAATCCTCCTTTTTATCCTTAATTTTGAAGGTTACGCCTTCTGGAGTTAGCCATCTGTATCCAATTGCATTTGTCTGGAGAAAAAGAACTAAATCTTTGTATTTCTTCCTCCTTTGTCTTATTTCAAATGGAATGTCTTTTAAAATCCTGATAGTATTGTCTCCAACTTTCACGGGTGATCCAGATGCCGCTTTCAGGATTGCATCTTTCACATGCCTCTTCGAGAATCTTATCATTATTTCCCCAGGCAGATTATTTTTCTTTAAATATCCGGAATATGACCTATAGGCCACATCCATATCGCTCAGCAAAGATTCCGCCTTCATATCTGTCACTGGGGCCAGTATGTCACTCATCATTTCCTTTAGATTCTCTCCCTTAGTCTCTGGAATGCCCTGGAAGTGAAGAATCAAATTAGCCTTTTCCATTTGTAATTGTAGCAACTGTTCTTCTGTGGAGATTTGCTTCTTTTCCAGTTTTTGTACTTTCTTCTTCACCTTTTGGGCAGTGGCGTCCACTTCTTTCACCTTCTCAGCTGTTTGATTCATCATTTTAAGCGTCTCATTCAACTGTGTTTGCTGAGTGGTGATGCATTGGTTCATTGTTGACCGCTGCTCCCTGAGGTTACTCATCTGATCCAGCAGAGGGCGCATAGATTCTGCTAATGTCTTTGCCAGCTCGTTGGTTCCTTCCGGTCTTGGACTCTCCATTCCTTTCGCTTTTGAAAGTTTCTCTTTCTCCGTCCTCTTCCCCGCCATCTTTCAGGATTGTTTACTTTCGCAAATATTTTAAAAGTCTCTGAATATGTGCTTATATGCTCAAGCTCGCCTTGGTAAGTCTTTCTTAACAGTTTTCTCCGCTTTCTCTTCCACTCCCCCCCTTCAACTCGCTTAAAAGTTCATGCACATGGGAGGCGTCCCTCCCCCGCTCACCTCACTTTCTGTTCCATGGGGTGGGGAGCTATCTTTTCACCTTAACCGGTACGCTTTAAATGAACTCACGTACATAATTGGTCCTCACACCTCATTTTAGCTCCATTTCTGCACTCGATCTCCTGCACTTGCCCTGGTTGGCGTCACTTAGTTCCATTCGGCCACACAGCATGAAGAACCTTCAGGATGGAGAGGCGCCTCAATTCCCCGGCATCGCGCTGGTGAAGAGGTGAACTCTCAGGAGTCCCATGGCCAGCGACCCTTCAACCGGGTCTCTGGGGGGGTAACGATCCTGTGCACCCCCTCCTTCTGCTGGTGCGCAGCTTCACCCCCGGGAGGTCCGGGAGGGGAGTCTGCTAGCACGCCGCCATCAACCGGAAACCCCTATACATGAACATTTTAATGATCTATTGTCATGATCTCTGAAGCCCCAGTTTCATTTTTTAAAAATAAGTTTCTAGTCCTTATACTTGCCAAGTTATAAGGAGAAATGTGCTCCCTACACCTTTCTCCTCATCTTTTGGCAAGAGACAGGGCTAGATTCTTACTTTTTGGACAAATAAAAGCTGAGACTTCAGCAATCATGACAATATGTCATTCAAATGTTCATGATACTGCAATAGTGATTGCCATTTTTTTTAAAAAGCCCTCTGGTGGCATGGCATGGCATGGAAGAAATATGCACAGAAAATAGTGGCTCTGTAGGTGGTTACTAGAGCACTCTATCCCATCCACAGTTATGAAATGGGTTCAGAATCAAAGCATTCATTTCTAACAGTAATATATTTGAAATTATTTAAAATGTAATGATTCTGAATCTAAAGAGTTCGTTTTCCCATGATTTTCTCAGTATACATAAAAAAAATCAAAACATATGATTTTCAAATGGTCATGAGCTGAGATGTAAGGAAAAAATAATGAGTTTCAAGACCAGACTGTGAGAGTGGTAAAAAATGTAGATTTTTTACCCATATTGGACTAAAGGATGTGCAGGGTGTGGATTTTTAAATACCACTACAGTGGCTCTCTAATTACAGTTTAAAACAAAGTAATCTTTCCCAATTTGAATGGCTGTTCCAGTGTACAGGTCAGGAATAGGAAGATTCTATTAGCTGTTAGGAGTAGGTAAAGGAAAGAAGATGGGGAGATTAAATCCACTCACAAATAACAAGATTTGCATGTTTAACTTCAGCATGCTGCTTTGGTATTTCCCTTTTCTGAATAAAAAGGAAAGGAAGGAAGGAAGGAAGGAAGGAAGGAAGGAAGGAAGGAAGGAAGGAAGGAAGGAAGGGAGGAAGGGAGGAAGGGAGGAAGGGAATACTAGGAGTAAGGCCCGTTGTGGGAAGAAATACAACAAGATCTAGAAGGAAGCTCCAGGTGAGTGTCCCAGCTGTGGCTGGTGGGGTGGCAGAGGAATGGGGAAAATAGAGGGAGGCATGCCATCTTTATTTCCTTCTGCCTAGCTATAAGGCAGGGCTGTCTCAAGTCATTTTGCTGCCCAAGTGGGAAGTATGGGAGTATAGCCTCATGGTAACAGGTATGGTTCCCTCCACCCCTGACTTATGTTGATTTGGGGTTATGCAGTGGTGCAGTGAAAGTAGAAAACCATCTCCTCCTGTGCCATGTCTTCTGGGTTCCAAGGGTCTAGAAAGCGGGTCCATAGCCAGTTACAGGGTTGCCAACTCTGGTTTGGGAATTACCTGTAGATTTGAGGTGTAGAGCCTGGGAGAGCAGGGTTTGGGGTGTGGAGGGATCTCATCAGGGTATAATTACATCAATTCCATTGCCCAAAGCAGCCATTTTTCCCAGAGAACTGATCTTGGAGACCTCCAGGTGCTGCCTGGAGGCTGGCAACACTAAGGGGAGGGCCAGACCTGTAGGTTTGAGGGGTAGAGCCTGCGGAGGGCAGGGTTTGGTGGAGTCCACTGCCCAAAGCAGCCATTGTAATAGCTGGGAAATTTTCTGTAGGGGAAATGATATTTTGTGACTGGGGAACATGGTGATTTCTGGGAGATCTCCAGGCCCCACAGGGAGATTGGCAACTCCAGTGACCATTTAACAGAAGACTGGGATATTAATTTTACCTCAGGACACGCAAACAGTTTGGAATGTTAGAAGGAAAGGTCAATCAGGCCACATATGCAAATGACCTCTGTGTTCTGACTGGCTATTGGGGGGATAGGAACAGCAAACTGTTTAGAATATTGGAGGCGAGACTCAGGCAATGCAGCCAGTGGATAGGGACAGCTTCTGAGTGACAGATCACGGAGCGAACAGATTTTGGAGTGAATGGAATCTTGCCACCCCAGATCAGCTTTATTATATAAGGAGAGATATATTGAAGCACAAGAGTCTATCTCTAAGCCAGGAAGAGAGCCAAAATCTAAAGAGCAGCACTGCTGATGCCTAATGCCACAAATTCTACCTGTCATTTTGTGCCATGTAACTTACATTTTAGCTAATAGCTAATACTTTTTAATGGCTTAAGAGCTGGGCCAAATTTGCTGCTTTTTTCCTTATGGGGAAACAGATGGACAGAAAGAGGCAATCGGATCAACAGATTCCAAAACTGATAGGCCAAAGGGAGCAAAAGAACAGAGCCTGAGTAGCAAAAGAAGGGTAAACAATCTTCTTGTGCCGCTTGGGACATGTTGGGGCTCACATCACCTCAGCCCCCAGAGATGGCAGCTCTTTAAGGAGCTCCAGCGGTTTAATGATTGTTTCCATGACAATAAAGAGGCAAATCCCACATCAGCAGCAGTTTGCAAACATTGTGTGCAGAGAAATGCCAGCATTACTTCTATGTGGACATTTGTCTACATAGTCAAATGCAAAAAAGTGTCATGCAGACATGCACATAACTGTGTGAAAACTGATCTTGTAGACACATGTAAACATTCTTTCTGACATGCATGCAATAATTTTATATTTAAAGGTGCATGTTGTCTTTGGGGTAGAGAGACACTTTTTTAGAAATGTAGCTTGCTACTGAATGCCCTTTGAATGCTACACTATATGATTTTAGGGGGGGAATGGAGTTTTTTACTATAGATATTATGAAAACCAAACAAACTGTGTTGCCTGGTTTAGTCTACATTTGCTAACGACAGTGAGAAGCTAGGAGTTATAGGACACAAATTGCCTATTCCTAGGATTTTTTGGAGGCCACCTGGTTTCAAATATTTTATTTGGCATTGCTTAATAACATCATCTCAGCCCTGGCTAGTATCTGGATGTGAGACTTTCAAGGAATAACAGGGGTGTGGTGTGGAGGCAGGCAATGGCAAACCACCTCTGAGCATCCCTTGCCTTGAAGACCCTGTGGGGTCACCACAAGTATGCTGTGACTTGATGGCACTTGCCTCCACCACAATAATGTAATCTTTGCAACCATAAGAGCAAGAAATCAATACTTTGAATGCTGAAATCAGCATCCATTACGGGTTTCTTGGGTGGGGGGTTGATCACATAGAATATATATGACCAGGGGTCATTTCGTAGAAAAAGAGCTAGGGGGACTCATTAGCATAACGCATTAGCATATGCCACACACCCTGACCACCGGAAGTGTGTCCTCCCCACAGCCGGCGGCGACCTCCAGCGGGCGCCAGCAGGGAGCTCCAGGCCCCGCCCTCCCGCACCTCACCCGGGGGGATGGCGTCCCCCCGCGTCCCCCCCCAAATGACCCCTGTATATGACCATACAAGTATCCAGAGGACATCTCAGATCTTTCTGTACAACAACTTCCAGCTAAACGGATAACTTGTTCAGAATCGTACTTTCGCATCAAAGAGACATTTCACATTCCAAATATACCCAGAAGAACCCCAAGAGCTATTCAGTGGTTTTCTTCATTGAGTCCTGATGGTGTGAACAAGTTTTCACAGGCCCATTCTATGCTGTGCATTTACTAGTTTCAGTCAGTGCTAGTTTCAGAGGATACTTGGCATGACAACTTATTACAAGCATATGCCAAATATCTGTTCAGTGTTGTGCCCTTCAACAACATGTGGGAACTGATGTATATGCCATAGAGTCCAGCATTGTGAACTAGCCATCAAAGAACCAATTACTTCCCTTCTAATTTCTCTGTGCAAATGGTGCTTGGGTAGAAGTTAGATTAGTGTGTGGAGGTTTTTCCCTACTCCTGGTAGAAAGCCAGCCTGGAGATTTTACAGCCCTTTCCTCTACCCCTGACCAAGGTGCTCCCTCCATTTGTCATCACATCTCCCTAGTTAGACACATGGCCTCAGAGAGAGATGATGGAGTAATCCAGGCAGAGAAATCACAGAGAGCCATTGAACAGAGGCGAAACCATAACTCCCCTGAATCTTCTAAAATAAGTAGCTTATGAGGGCTATAGCAAGATGTAGGGGCTCAATAGATATGTGTTTTTAGTAGCATTCATATGGAGGCAAGTAGTTCCAGGACATCAGGGTTTTAAATCTCAAATCCATTGCTCCAAATTGTGTTCTGAAAAAAATCAAGGGGTCAATGCAGATCTTTCAAAACAGGAGTAATACACTCCCAATGGCTAGCTCCAGTGAAAAGCCTGGGTGTCATATTCTGACCCAGGTGCTGTTTATATATAATCCTTAAACACAGCCTCACACAAGCAAGAGAGTGATGTGAGAAAGATGATGTCTGTCAAGAGTGAGGGAGCTGTGCCAGATGAAGCTGGTAAAAGAGGAGGCACAGTTATTGCCAGGTGGAATCTCAGATCATGGTAAGGATGCAGATCTGTGTGACTCCATGAAATGCAGAAGAAGTTTCACCATACTGGATATTTATTTATTATTTATCACATTGAAGGTCAAAGAAGATGGGGACGGCAAAGGATGAGATGGTTAGACAGTGTCATAGATGCAATGAACATGAAATTGAGCAAACTTCAGAGGACGGTGGAAGACAGCCATGGGGTCGATGATCTGGTCCATGGGGTCGCGAAGAGTCGGACTCGACTGTGCAACTGAACAACAACACCCCCTGAATGGGACTCAGGGCAGCTAACAGCGTACAAAATACACTCCATAAAAACAATACAAAAGATCCAATAAATAAACTTTAAAAATGTACAATAATTAAAAATCTATCCTGTTTAAAATCGATCCACTATTGAGCAGGGTAGGATGCATGGATGGTGAAGACACAGTTGAAGCATAATTTACCAGTTGCCTGGCGGATCTCATTCACCTCTGGAAATAATCAGAAAAATGTATTGAGATTTGTCATTAATACTAAAACCTTGCTGACACTACTTCACAATTTGATCTGAGTAGTGGGAGCAGAGCAGGATGAGGGAAGGGATCATTTGAATCAGACAGTAATATAGATGACAGGGGGGGTAGTCCAACAAGCTCAATATCACTGATAGGTTTCTCTGTGCAGCATTTCAGCCATTCATTCCTTGGTTTCAATTGACTGGGGAGAGTTTTGGGAATTCTGTATAAGCAGGAGCAGTGTTGCCTTTCCAACATGCACTAAGCACTACTTTGTTCTGCTACTAGGTTCTGGGATTTCCAAATGACTCCCTGTGTCCGTTGTGCCAGTGAGAATTTAAACTGTGTGTAAAATGGGGAACCCTTCTCGTATCTGTCTTAAATGTCAAGGAATATCCCTTGCATGAGGGATTCAGCTTCAGAATATCACCCAGATGGTTTCAGGGAGAAGGAATTAGAGCTGGAAATGTGCTGTATCTTTAACTGTTTATAAAATAGGGATGCTCTCTCTTGTCTGCTCGAGATTTGGCTAACAGGGTCCTATTGCTGGGGGTGCAATTAGTGCAGATTTCATCCCATCCCAATTAGGTGGGGGAAAGTTGCAGCCAGACATTTGTCTCAGGTTGGCACTAATAACTGCTCAGAACTAAAAAAGTGTGAAGAAAAGGATGATTTTAGTGGGAAATGAATAAAAATGAAAACCAAACCAAAATATTGTTCATACCCCTATTAGCCTCATTTTTCCTCTGAAAGAGTCATTTCATTAACCTCTCCTATTTTGCCTTTCTTACCATGCGATATATACAGCCCTGGCTCCAACTAAGATTCCTTCACAGGCTGGCTTACCGTCCTTCTTGGCAGAGGGCCAACAGACGGCTTTTTCACTTTCCTCTGCAAGGACTCCTGAGGTTTACATCAATGTAGCTGCCAGAAAGGGATGGATTCAAAATCCCCAAAGCTGCTAGACTTTCAATAAATGATGGTTTTACAGAAAATTGTGCCAATAGTCCTTCTGCAGGTAGTCCTGAAATACTGGTTTTTTCCCATATGTCAAGATCTTTTTCTGCTCAAATGAATCTTCCTGTGGCTGTTCGAGTCAACTATTACAAGTTATCACACAGGTCCCAAGCTGAGAGAGTCATAAGAACAAAGTAGTGGCCAATTAGGTACTAAGGAAAGGAACCAACAGTCTGATCAACATAACAGTGGCCTTATCAAACAGGAGCAAGCATTTGGGTTTTAATAGTGTGGCAGCAGACAAACAGGGAGGATGCTAGAGTTGATAGAAATACGGGAGTATGATAGAGTTGACAGACATAGAGATGATAGACATACGGGGAGTATGATAGAGCTGCCAGACTTTCTTGAATTTTATCTCTCATCCCATTTAAGGAATTACTGCATAAACATTACACCTACTTGCACAGAAGAAAACACTGGTTTGTATCCCCAGATGTTTGCCAACTTGCTGTGATTACATACTGGTAAGTGGAAAGAACTCAGCATATGCTCAGGGGCATTCTCCTAGGTAGGTAGCAAGGACAGCTAACACTGCATTTTGACTCAACTGTATATTGAACAGGTTTTTTAAAAAGTTATGTAAATGTAATTACTTTATTCATTATACACACCTTGTCCCATATTAAGTTTCACACCCTTCTAATTGATTATATTGCACTGCCCCTTTCATATAGAAATGTGCAGTTCTGACATATTTTGAAAAAGGGCTGAGATATTCTTTATCTATGTTCTCCTTTCCTGTTTTTTTCAACAATGGGAGAGAGAAGGGAAGCCAAGGGGGTGGGGAAAGAGAATTCTCCTACCTACAGTAAAGACAGTGTCTTCATAATTGTGTCTTTTTTGGAGTGGAATGCATAGCAAACAGATGTGAAACATCAGTGTAGACGGAGTCCCCCACTGGCCTTGTTTAACTCCTCATGTTAATTCTTCTTTAAGGCCCAATCTGAATTTAGCATTTGCTCAGTTGTTTTACCAAACCCACACTGGAACAGAAAAAGATGCGGTTCAAAACCACATTCAACTACCCCGGGCCAACACCGCAGATTCACTCCCGAATGGCCATACAATGGCCATAAATCTATGCAGACAGCCACCATAAAACCAGAGATCAAACAAAGTGAAAGTGGCATGCAGTTTGGACACTGCCATAAAATGCAACAGTCAATCAAAGTGAAAGTGGCATGCAATGTAGATGGGAATTTCTGTTCTGGTGTGGGTTTGGTACAACAGCGGAGCAATTGCTAGATGCAGATTGGGCCTAAAGCTGGGAGCTGTTCCAGCAACAGCTAAATTTAGAAAGAGCTACAAGGTGCTCCAGTTTGAGGCCAGGGGTATACTGTTTGGTGGGATCCAAATAGGCAGATAATCAGAGTGGAAAATTCTGCCTTTGTTTAATGTGTTATGGCCTTACAATTGCCTAGCACCACAGCTGATTGTGAGGCAGTAGACAGATAGCATGCCCTTTCTGTTGCAACAGGAAGTGGTCTTCCAAATGTCAGGGAATGATTCTTGGTTGTTCTGCTCCTGCTCTTTAGCTATATCTTGGGCCTCTGTTCTGTGCTGTGTAGCATGCTACACTCACACTTCTTATTCACCTGTCCCTTGCCTCCCTCACCCTTATGCAGAATGACTTGGAAGAACGCTGACCTAGAATCTACAAGGTGTTTTGAACGTGGTTCTAATAAGTATGTGTGTAGATAAATATGGGAATTCCCATTCATACCTTCATGAACTTGGTGAAAGTCATACAATCTGCATAAGTCCCTATTTGTAATCCAGAATTTATGAATATTCAGTTAAAGTTGCATGCTAGATGCCCAAGATGGCACTCAATCAATGCAAAACTCCAAGGGCTTTGAATGAACTTCAGCATTAAACTCTGTAACAGATATGGGAGAACTCCCAAATGTCCCTTGGTGTCTCTGAATCCAGTCACGTGAGTTTCACACTGGCTAATGAATTATGAAGTTGTGAATTGCCTGGTAAATGTCTGCAAATAGCATCTATCAAATTAATGTAATATAAATTACCCAAATGTGAATAGCCAATTGTAAAGTTGTATAGTGTAAATGCACAACAATACATATTTTCCTTGTCAACACTGCACAGTTACAAGAAAATGGCCCTTTTATTAAACTTTACAAACCCATCAAATATATGTGTTTGAAATGGCATAGTTAAAAGTGTGCAAATGATTTTTCTGACTCTCTGTGACTTGAGAAAGGGCCTTCTGTGTTGTGGCACCAAATCTTCTAAATGCCCTCCCCAGGGAAATTCATCTGTCTCCCTCTATCAAAGTCTTCCCTCTATTGAAGTATTTTGCCAGCAGATGAAGACTTTCTGACATACACTCAGTAATAGTTATTGGCCCTCCTTTAGTATTGTTTATGTGGTTTTAATTGAATTTTACATTCTAATTGTTTAAACATTTTGATGTTTTTATGTTCACTGGACCCTGATTGAGTGGAAATGTGCCAGAAAAATGTTTTAAATAACTAAATAAAATATATAAAAGATAGCAGAGACTGGGGAAATTCCAAGAGTGTCACTATGGAGGCCATTTTTTCCTCCTATTTCTTAATTTTTTGAGGGTAAGAGATTGGGACTGGGGTGGGGAAATCCCCACTGGGACTAGGGAAAGCATAGTTACATGGCTCAGTAGAGGAAAAGGCAGTGAAAGGAAAGGGGTTTTTTTTAGGTCATGGAGGTCCCAGCAAAATTGCAGTGGTGTCTATGAAAAGAGGGGAGGAACAGGGTGTGGGAGCAGCCTGGCACCAGTGATGAGCTTGGGCATGGATGGTGTGGATTAGCTTGCTGCCTGTTCCCATGCTGCTTGCTGCTGCCATAGCAGGGGCGTGTCTTAGGGTTGCCAGCCTCCAGGTGGGGCCTGGGAATCTTCTGCTTTTACAACTGATCTCCAGCTGACAGAGATCAGCTCCCCTGGAGAAAATGGCTGCTTTGAAGGGTAGACTCTATGACATTGTACCATGCTGAGGCCCCTCTCTACCTCAAACCCCATCCTCTTCTGGATCCACTCCCAAAGTCTCCAGGTATTTTCCAACCCAGACCTGGCAATCCTAGTGTGTTTTTACACCCCTCATGTGGATGCAGCTTAAGTATTTTGCAAGTCTATAGATAAATCAGTGAATAACGTAAAGTGTCACTACATCCATGAAGTTTACTCCAGGTCTGCCCTCTTCCTTATCCAACCTTCTCAGTCCACATCAGCTTGTTTTTCTTAGCACTTAATTTAGAAATTTATTCTAAGAGAAAGGGCATGCTGGAAAGCAAACCCCAGCTGTCATTCCCATTCTATGAGAATGTAATAAAGTATAAAGAGTCGTGCTGGCTCAGACCATAGATCCATCTACCTAATCCAACATTCTGTTTCCAGCAGTGGCTGACCAGCTGCCTCTGCAAAACCTACAAGCAGGGATTGACGCAATAGCCCTCCTTCCCTTTTGTCCCTCACATCTGGCATTCATAGGTATCTTTCTGTCAACATGTGGTTCCATCCAGGTCTTGTGGCTAATAGCATTTGATAGCTCTTCCCTCTATGATTTTTCCTAATCCTATTTTAAGCCATCTAAACTAGTGAACACCACCACATTTAATGGTGCTGAAATGGATAGATTCTCAGCACTTAAAAAACAAGGAGCATACCTTTCAAAACTGGCATTTTAGGCTTATAAATGGGATGCTAAACAGTTCAAGTAACCAGCTTTGAGCCTCTTGTTTAGCACGGTACTATTCAAATCTGCACTACATACAAAAATCTGTACTAGGGCCGCAGTTGCATAATTTCTATAGCCCTTTCACACCGCTAAATTCTTCTGTACTCACTCATATATAAGCAGTTATTGCTGTGATCGTGGCAACATTTTCCCCCAGCACGGATCAGGGAGACACTGTTGGATTATTGTTTCTTAATTCCTATTAATTATCCTCCAAAATAAATGATTGCATGAGGGAATAAGAAAGTTACAATTTGCCTTGATTGACCAGACAAGGTTTATCTACCCTGGCATTCTTGATCCAAGACATAAAGGCTTTTCCCCTTGCATCTCATTCTTCCCAGTGTCCAGCCGTACACCTTGAACTCTCTCCCAGCTGACCTACATGATCCCACTGTTAATTCCTCCTTAAAACCTTCTTGGTTTTAAGCTTGGTGTAGTGGTTAGGTGCACAGACTCTAATCTGGGAGAACCGGGTTTGATTCCCCACTCCTCCACTTGCACCTGCTGCATGACCTTGGGCAAACCATAGGTCTGATAAGAGCTGTCCTTGAAAAAGAGCAGCTTCTGTCAGAGCTCTCTCAGCCCCACCTACCTCACAGGGTGTCTGTTATGGGGAGGGGAAGGGAAAGGAGTTTGTAAGCCACTCTGAGACACCTTTGGGTAATGAAGGGCAGGGTATAAATCCAATCTCTTCTTCTTCTTCTTCTTCCTTTTCCTTTTCTATGTTTTAGTTTACCACATTTGTGCTCATCCCCTGCAGACAATAAACTTTATTGTATCCAAAATAAATAAAAACAAAATGCCTCTGGCTGTCCCCTACAGCTCTAAGATCAAACCCGGCCAGTTAATGATCTGTGCATATTCTGGACATCAATACTTTCCCAATTCAGCCTTGACTGGTAGGCCTTTTTTGCAGTCCCTTAAACTAAAACAGCTGTAACCTGGATAGGCCAGGTTAGCCCGATCTCATCAGATCTTGGAAGCTAAGCAGGGTTGGCCTTGGTCGGTATTTGGATGGGAGACTACCAAGGAACACCAGGGTCTCTACACAAAAGTAGGCAGTGACAAACCACCCCTGAACATCTCTCACCTTGAAAACCCTACAAGGTCACCATAAGTCACTTGTGATTTGATGGCAAAAATAATAATGTAAAATAGCTTCTTACCAGTAATAATGGGCCACCTCAAATAGACACAAACTCAGGCAGCTGAACTTGCAAAAAACCAATATGTCAACTCTAGGGATGGGCACAAACCAGGAAAATGCAGTTCAGTTCATGGCGTGCTTGGTTTGCAAACCATGAACTGTCACGAACTTTTAAGGGCCAAACTAACTGATTCAGTTTGTGAGGTCCATGATGTGGTAGAATCCCCCCAGTGTGTTAGAGACACCAAAATCACATGGGTTCTCTGGCTGACTCTCCTCTCCCTGCTCTCCAAGTTTGGTGAGGGTTGTACTTACGGGGTCCAAGTTACATCGCCCCAAAGAAGGTGCCCCCAGGAAAGTTCTATCTGGAGAAATGACAGCTGCACATTCAGGAGGTTCAGAAGTATATAGAAGAGACCCTGTGCAAGCTAGAGGTATCAAACTCACATGAGACTTCCCCCTGTTGCTTCTCTACATACCCTCCAAGTTATGTTCCAGTTTAGACTTAGGGAGTCCAAGTTATAGCTTCCCAAAGAAGATGCCCCCAGGATAGTGCTTTTCGGGGAAATGTCAGGTGCTGGTTCAAAAGTGCAAGCTACACACATCAAATGCACAGGAAACCTATTAGTGTTTCTGAGGCTGAATAATTCCACCTCTCCTGTTGCTTTGTTGCTTTGAAGTTTGGTAAACATTTTGGTTGAGCTGAGACAGTCTATCTGGAAATATATCCATTCATGAACCTCCACAAACAGTTTAAAAGTTCATGGAAAATTGTGCCAGTTGACCTGCCACAAACTTCAGTTTGTAAACCATGAACTGGCAAAAATTAATCAAAACTTTAGTTTGTAAACCAGTACATGCCCATCCCTAGTCAACTCTGTCCCCATATCCACTCAGGTGATGCTATTACATACCTAATAACATCAGCTGTACCATCTTGGACTCATCTACTTGCTCATCCTCCAATATGATATATGCTCAATTCCTGGTGTGCTTTTCTTGGTTATATTTCAATTTTGTGTCATAACATCTCAGCCAGTATTTCCTGCACTTCATGGTCCTTTGGTTCTGCTTTTTCTTTCATTATTAATGTATTTATTTTATTCGATTTATACCCCGCCCTCCCTACAAAGGCAGGCTCAGGGTGGCTTACACAAATGCATAAAAAATACAATTAAAAATCCATCATAAAATTCATCATACCAAAAACAGGTCGGTTATCCTACCTCACATATAAATGACTACCTCATGAGGACTATGTGCATCTGATAATGGAACTCCCACCCGGCAATGCCGATGGTGGGCAGGGGCTATTTTGCCACGCCGAAGAATTGGGACAGCAATGAAGCAGGACGCTATGCATCCTGACACGGGAGGGCAGAGCCGGCCATTTCAAAGTTGCTCCGTGTGCAGTTGCTCCATGTGCTCGCCCACCCTCCCGCCTTTTTCTTAGTGCAGGCTGTTGCTGCTCGCCAATGGGGCCAGGTAGGAATTTTTCACTTCCACCCTGATTGGCTGAATGGGTGGGGGCATTTTCGCCTACCTTACACTGAGGGTAGTGGACTGAAGGGATGTTGGAGGTGGACGATGTTTAAATAGGTTGGTCACTTGGCAGGTTTCTGCAAGAAAAACGGAACTGGTGAGCAGCTTACGGCATATCCCGTTAGGGAACAGGGGGTCATGAGGAACTGCCTTTGGATTTCAGGGTCCAGGGTGGGGAATGGTGATCGCCTCCACTGTTCCATGCTTGCTTAGTTGTTATTGCTGCAATGTTCTGTTAAATAGTTAAT
Organism: Gekko japonicus; assembly: GCF_001447785.1. Classification (NCBI taxonomy): domain Eukaryota; kingdom Metazoa; phylum Chordata; class Lepidosauria; order Squamata; family Gekkonidae; genus Gekko; species Gekko japonicus. The sequence continues at coordinate 38,699 of NW_015167213.1, forward strand.
AAAGTGGCCCTTGTGGGTTAACCAGAGAAACAAAGGCTGTGTTTCTCTTTTTAAAAGCTAGGTTTTTTGGTTTGGCTTACGGCCATAAATCCTTAGGGTCCGTCCTCTTTACTATGGCTATAGGTTAAAGAGTGGTGACGTCCTAATCGAGGGGAAGGGGGCGATATGCAGATGCTCTACCCTAACTTCAAAGAGAGCCATGTGGCCAGGTGTGAAACCGTTGTTTCCATTGGCAACCTTTGACTTGCAGAGAGATGTGCCTGGTCCATGGGCAATAAAGGATGTGTTCTTTGTGATGCCAAAACCAGATAGCAGGAAGAGTTACGTGGTTTCCCACAGTTCAGCAATGGTGGGTAACCCTGTTGTTCCTCCAAGTGTCCCAACTGGCACAATGGCGCTGGTCTTCTTTGTCCAGAGGCACGCTGGGAAGATGCAGGGAAGCACGTGTTCTGTAGTCCAGGCAGCCCAAGCCTTGCCCATCCATAGGCAAGCATGAGATGCAAGGCAAGCCATACAAACACAGCAGCAAACACAGCAGTAATCCCTGAGTCCCAAATGCACAGATACACAGACATCTGACAGACACAGCATCAGCACAGTACAGACAAATGCAATTACAAGCACATATGGTTACAGGGGGCAAAGAAGACTCTAGTTCACAAAAGCTCATGTTACAATAAATGTGTTTTTCATTAAGGTGTCTTATGGCACACATAACTAAATTGACACATATTATTTCTGTATTACCTTTCACTCCATTGTCCTCCCCTCCCTCTATGGTTAGTTGAGTTCATATACAGGCAAAGTTTCAAAATTCCATGTCATGCTCTGAAATACTGAGCACACTGATGGCTCTGAATTAAAGCACTGCCTATAGCATACCAAATTCGCTTCAAGGTGCTGGTTCTTACCTATAAAGCCCTTTATGGTCAGGGACCAGCATATCTGAGGGACCACCTTTCCCCACATGTTCCCCAGGGAGCACTGCATTCTAGGACACAAAACCTACTAGTTCTCCCTGGCACTAAAGAGGCCAGACTGGCCATCACCAGGGCTAGAGCCTTTTCTGTGGCAGCACCATGCTGGTGGAATGAGCTCCCCGAAGATAGCAGGGCCCTGGGGAACTTACTACAATTCCACAGGGCCTGCAAGACGGAGCTCTTCCACCAGGCATTTGACTACATTTAACTTCTGGATATAACATTAGAGCCTGCCCGCTGCATAGGAAATTTATGTATAGCACTTTAGATTTTATTGTTGGTCTTAAATTATTTTCAAAAAATTATGTAAGCCACCCTGAGCCTGCTTCAGTGAGGAGGGCAGGGTATAAATCTAATAAATAAATAAATATGGTTAATAACTTTTGATAAACTTGTCCTTCCCGAAATTTGGGTAAACTTTAAAAAAAAACCCTGACTTCTTGTGACAGTGAATTTTGTGCATTAATTTTTTATGTTCCAGAAAGAATCTAGCAACT
>NW_015167213.1:40238-49249 GCF_001447785.1 Gekko japonicus
GTGGTGGAAAAGTGTGAGAGACAGGAGACAAAAAAAATAATCTGATACTTTTAGGATTCTGAAGACTGTGTCCTATTGTCAGATATGCAGCTTAGTGAGAGCCATCTGGTCATTAGTAATATCCTTCCCTGAAAGTAAGAGCATCATGGGAATTTTCTGCCAGTATTTTGCCTGGAGTCTGGACCCTGGCTGCGACGGCTGCCACCTCTGCCGCTTATCACATCAGCTGGCACTGAAGGCATCAGGCTTGGTGCAGTCTTTAATAACCCAGAAGCATGCTGACAGGAACACTTTGTTAACAGTCTCTGAAATCTAAATCCACCTTGCCTTTTACCCTCCTATTCTTTTCCCTCAACTCTTTGGAAATTTATAGCCCAGCAGCACACCCAGTCACATTTCTTGGACTAATGTACATCCCCTGAGCTCTAGCTAATATACAGTGCCAGCGCTGCAGCAGAGAGGGAGCAAAATTCTTTTGACCCCCCCCCCAACTGCTAGGGACAAAAGCACGGTGTAAAACATCCCTTTTTCCTGCTTATAAATCTGGCAAATGCTGGTGCTGAAGGGCATCAAAACCTTTTGTAGATGATGAGGTGGGGGGAAAGCAAGGAAAAGTAGAGGTTGCTTTCTCTGGCAGCAAGGAGAAGACACTAGCAACTACAAATATGGAACATAAAGGATTAGTTGGTATACACTATGATAAAATAGGGACACTGGCTTCAGTCAAATGATGCTCTTAAGCAAGGAGCCTTCATCCACAAGCAGAAATTAATTCAGAGGGTTTACTTCTCAGGCACAATATCTGAGGAATTTCAAGGAAACTCAAAAAAGTTTTGGCAATGTCATGGTATTTCTCAGAAAGAAATTCCACACAAGATAAGATGTAATCTTCCTTAAATTCTGAGTTTGTAGGTTTCCCCTCAACCAAAACTTCTGAGAAATTGAGGAAAGTGAAAACTGCTTCAGTGAGTCATTCAGGATGAAGATGTGAAGGCTGAACATGCGCCCCCTCGCCCAGATTGCCAGGAGTTATGGGCTGGGTTGTCATCAATATGCAGATGACACCCAACTCTATAAGATGTTGGGTGGCCAGTCAGGCTTCGACCCAGAAGATCTGAACCAGACGTTACAGGCCATGGCTGGGTGGCCCAGGCTGAGCCGGCTGAAACTAAATCCACCGAAGACGGAGGTCCTGTGCCTGAGTCGGCGCCGTTTGGGGTTGGGGATCCCTCTCCCGACCTTCGATGGGGCGCCGTTGGTACCAGCATCAGAGGTTAGGAGTTTGGGAGTGCTCCTGGATCCCTCCTTAACCATGGAGGCCCAGGTGGCAGCCACTGCCAGATCTGCATTTTACTATCTTAGGCAGGCTCTGCAGTTGGTTCCCTTCCTCAACCGCAGTGACCTGGCTACAGTGATCCATGTGACGGTCACCTCAAGGCTGGACTACTGTAACGCTCTCTACATGGGGCTGCCTTTGTTGCAGATCCGGAAGCTGCAGCTAGTGCAGAATGCGGCGGCCAGGCTGCTGATGGATCTCCCCAAGTGGGAGCACATCCAGCCTGGGTTGAAAACGCTGCACTGGCTGCCAATAGTGTACCGAATCTGCTTCAAAGTGCTGGTTCTTACCTTTAAAGCCCTATATGGCCAGGGTCTGACCTACCTGAGGGACCGCCTTTCCCCACATATACCCCCAAGAGCACTTTGGTCAAGGACACAACATCACCTGGTGATTCCAGGCCCCTGGGAGGCAAAGCTTGCTGCGACTAGGGCCAGATCCTTCTCAGTGGTGGCCCCCACTTGGTGGAACAAGCTCCTGGATGAGATCAGGGCCCTGTAGGACCTTATATAGTTCTGCAGGGCCTGCAAGATGGAGCTCTTCCACCAGGCTTTTATATAGGGGCCGCCACCTCTTACTACCATTACTGGAACAATGGGGTTGGGAGTGGTCCCCGGAAGAACTGCCATAATTCTGCATGGCACTGATGCTGCTGGACTGGCTTGGACCATCGACAGGACAATTTCACCCAAATGAAAAGATCAATACCATTTTCAGAGACCATCTTGTTGTATGGAGCACTTTATTTGTCTTTGTTGTGACTTAATAGCTTTTAATGTTTTATATTGTTTTTATGTATGCACTTGTGCCCCCGTGTAAGCCGCCCTGAGCCCATTCGTGGGGAGGGCGGGGTAATAATGCAATAAATAAATAAATATAACATCGTGAGTCTGAAGTACAGAAACTTCTTACAAATCAAGTCAGGCTATATTTTAATAACTCTAGAATCAAATGTCAAGTAAAGTACCCCAGGACTGTATGGTGTTACTTATCTTCCCACAGCTTAACTACCTGATACACTTTTCCTAGGTATCTCCCCAGGCCTGGCCAACACATGTGATTCTCAAGCCAGGCTTCCCAAGTACTTACCGTGATTAGGCGGGGGATGAAGATGTCTTCGCAGGATCATTCCTGCGGGGACAACAGACGTGCTGCACCATGCCGTTGCCAGGAAGTGACACCGGGCGACGCTCTGGCAATGGGACCAGAAACTCGATGGTACCATCGGGTTTTCAGCCCCATTGCCAGAGCGTTGCCTAGTGTCATTTCCTGGCAACGGCATGGTGCATTACAAGGAGAAATGTTCCAGCCAGGGAGCATGTGTCCCCCGCCGGATTGCGGTAAGTACTTGGCAACCCTATCCCAAGCACATGGGAGGCCAGTTTTCCTGAAACAGCTGCAGGGAGGCACTAGTTGCCATGCTGGAGAAACTTAACATGAGTCAAACTGCATTTCCTAGGGCTTTCTCAGCTTAGGAAAATGGCATGGTGAAGAAGGATTAAGCCCCTTATCCCATGGCTCTGATCTGAATTAGAACCCATGCACTTGGTAATAAAGTTCCAAGCAGGAAAAGTGTATCATGTAGTCAGATTTCAGAAAGAGTAGCAGACTTCATCACACTGTTAGTGCCATTCCTTTCCTTGTCAAGTCTCCTTCCTCTTCTCTGTTTCACTCAGTCTGCAATCTATGATATAGTTTATGCTACAGTATGGCATACACTTATGTATGGATAGAATGTCATGAATATGAATGGGATTTATCTACACTGTAGAAGCCACGGGAAGGATTCACCCAATGCTGCATTTGCAGCTTCCGTTCTGGAGAGCATGGAGAGGTGGTGATGTGAGCCTTTGGCTGGCCACATGGTCTGGAGCTGGGGGCAGGGTCCAGTGGAAGCCAGAGGCTGACTCCTGTGCGTCAGGCTTGCGTTGGGGGTTGGAGCTGCGGGCGGTCCTAGGAGCTACTCCTGGCCACCCCTCCCCTATTTAGCTGACTGCCACTGGTCCCCACCCTCTGTGTTTTTTTGCGCAGCTTTCCTCCCACCCTCCCTGCAATTTGGTTATAGGTTGCGTTTCAGTTTTATGTTGTTGTTCATTTGTCACAGCTCTTATGGTAGTTTGGCCATTGGGGCAGATCCTTTTGGGGTGGAGGCTATATCTACGTGTCCACCTCCCACATTTTGGGGACTCCATTGAGGGGTCTTAGGTGGAGCCAATTCAGCAGCATGCCCAACTCGAGGGCTGTCAGCAGGGTTCTCTCACCACCAGGTGGCAAGGGAACCACACAGCAGCTGGTGCCCACATGGATATTGGGGGTTGCCACTCCAGGCAGGCTGGGGGTGGGGTAATCAGGCAGCAGGCAGGTCACTTGATTCAGGATCCACCCTCATGCTGCACCAGTGCTGCTGTGATGTAGTCAGTAAAGCTGTGGCCTTTACTGTATCCAAGACACAGGTTGTCTCGTTGCTTCATTCCTCACCTGTGCTCCTTCTATGCCCCTGAGCCCGCAATTGGAGTAAGACTTTGCTGTGAGAATTCTGCAGTGGCTTTTCTACTTTTCTACTCACCCTATTCCGTGGCAACTCGAGAATTCTGCAGTGGCTTTTCTACTCACCCTATTCCGTGGCAACTAGGGATACTTGAACACCTACTATTTAAGCTGTCATCCTGTTTGCCAGGCTCAAAGAGAGAGCCAGTTTTTGATGGACCATTTGTTCACACATCGGCTTGTATCTGTTTAGCAGGTTGCATCACCATATTCCTTCCTACAGTGCATCTTGCAACAGATTTTTACCCTTGCACCTTCTCACACAGCCTGATTAAGTTCTGCTCCCTACCACACCTTGCCACACCACAACTCTGCTTGGCAGGCAACTGTTTAAAGAGTTTACCCTTCACCACCACCACCAAAAGGCTTTTTTCAGGCTTCAGGGGGAATTGGTAATTGCGACTGCACACTATTGTTCTAAGAATCTATTGCTATGATTAATTAATGAATAATTCCTGATTTTTTTCTAAAGGAATATCTGTAGTAAAGCCATCCAGCTTTCATTTTCATCAATGACAAGAATATCACAAGGCCAATTTTGGAGAGTAAATGCAAAATGCATATCTGACTATGAATCATGGACACTCAAAATAGGTGGCTGTATAACATAAGAAATGTGATTTCTACAATTATGTCTATCTAGTCAAATTAACTTTTTCTTGATTGTTATGAATCCCATATCAACTAACTCTAGAAATCTTGTGTTTATTCTTGATTATTTTCACCCCTCATATCTTATTCCCAGGCTAGTTTTGCTTTACTTCTGGTCTTTGCGGTCTCATTAGGTTTATTATCATTTTGTAAACTTAATTTGTATGAAGTTTACTTTTCCTTCCAGGTTATTTAATACAGAAGTTCTACAACAGCCAGGTACGTGTGTCCATTCCTCACAACGGATTAGAGTGATTAAATCCCACTGGTTAGCATCCACTTCATGGAACAACACTTTTCCTTCAGATAGTTCATACGATGAAGCGTGTTGAATTTCAGTGTGGAATAAGTAATTTGATTCAATTTTTATTTAAGAATAAGAAAATATCTATCACAAGACTGATACAGATGCTCATTTTTAGCCTGGATCACTGAACTTGGAACACACCTACAATTATACTGATTCAAAACTATAATTCAAAAACTATTTCCAATTTGAATCATGGCACTTCCTGCCTCCATCTGCCCTCTAAAGCCCTCTGAAATTCTGCTTCGAGGGAACAGCATGAAGGACAAAATGGAGGTGAGCAAACATAAAACCTCTTCACCAGTGAGAGGGCCAGCATAGGTACCCTTATGCCAGTAGAAGAGCACCTTTGGATCCAACTCTGTGTTTTGTACTAATACAGTCATACAGCACAATCCCTTTTGAAATAATGATCATCACCATGCTTTTACTTCCTAGAAGTATTCTGGTTTTAGCTAAGAGCTTTTCCACACATCCACCAATACATTTCTTATCACTTGAATCCTCATGACGACGTGCTGAAAAACATGCAAAACTCTTATGAACTGATACCTAACTGTATGAAAATAATGTGTAAAGTTACTATGGGTGACTTTGGTATTTCAGATTCTCTGGCTCTGTGTTGACTATTGTGACTGACAGCAGCCCTACAGAATCTCAGGTGGCAAAAGGTCTTTCCCAACACATGCTAGTTGGAAATATAATGGTATTTGTACAAGACCTTCTGCATGCAATACATGAATTCTACTATTGAGTCACAGCCCTTTACACTACCCAGTTCTCTAATGATTAGTCAGGCCTGAAGCTACGGTGGGGCATTTGTGGGTGGGGCCCCTGACTTACTTCAAAGGCCCCTTCAAATGCCCCCAACTGTGCCCGAGCTGACCCCATGGAGGATTCGGAGGCCAGGATCCAAGACACAGCTGCCAAAAGGTGCCATCAGGTGCGCCACTCCCCCAGCTGAAGAAGGCTGCACCTGACTCACCTCCTTCAGCTGCAGAGTTTCTGCATGGAGCAAAGCCAAGGCCACTCCACTGCCTTCCCAAGGCACAAGAGAGCATGGCTGGCAGCGGGGGAAGAGGCCAGGCTCGCCCAGAGGCCTCTGGTGGGGACAAGCACCACCCGCCCACCCCACAAAGTGTGAAGCACCCTGCTGTAGCATTGCCAACCATCCCTCAGTGCCACAACTCTCTGTGCCCAAAACAGCAGCAGAAACAGTGGCAGCAGGCTGCAGCTCGGGGGCTCAGAGCACCACTTCTTCCTCCTCCGCTCCTTCCTTGTATCCCCCCCCTTCCTTCCTTGTATTTCCCCCCCTCTTGTGGAGTTTAAGGCAGCAGCTAGACAGAGAAAAACAGGTTTCATTATCCATAAATTGGGGGGGGGTGTTGCTGTTCAGTCCCAGCTCCCTCGCTTCACCCCACACTACCCTGCTTGTGTTTCTAATGAACTGCAAACCCAAAGTGGGTCTACTTGGAAGTAAGTCCTCTCTTATTCATTGGCACTTACTCCTAGGAAAGGGTTCTTAAAAAAAATATGCTCCCCGAAAAAATTAAATGCCCCCCCCCAAGAAATCCTGGCTATGAGCTTGTGATTAGTCCTTCCTCTCTTTCCCAGGATCTCACAACTGGGTGAGTCCTGCTAGATGGACATTGCAAAGTTTTTGCACCTGAACTTTGAATTAGCTCTTCCCGGCTCCACCCCTTCTTCCATTGGTGTCCTTGTAAGCCACTCTGGCAAGATTATGTTTCTTTGATTCTTTGTGCAATGCTTAGTAGTATCATCACCACTTAGTAAACAATAAAGATGATTCAGACTTTGCTGGTATTCCACATATTTATGAAGAGGTCTAATGTCATCAAGCTTACACTAACCTCCTGATCCTGTGATGTGGAGATCTCCAGTCCAGGTTCAAGACCTGATAATTTGTTCAGATCCTTAGCTGGGCTGAGAAATAACAATGCCTAGAATTCTGGAGCATGGATTTATAGTACTTATTGTTCTGAAACTAGTCATCCTTTCCGGAATAGAAATCCATCACATTGGAGAAGCCACGGTGTTTGCGATATCAGTCATGTTGGCCAGAAATAGGTTTGGATGAAAAGCGTGGGGGGGGGGAGGGGAAAATTGACAGGTCCCTCAGTTTCAACTCCCAGCTGTCCCCTGCAGTATTATATCATTTATGAGTCTCAAGCACACCAACGTTTCCTCAGAGGTAAGATGTTTCAGGAATCTTCTGAATTATTCACGGAGCAAATTATTCAATATAGCTCTAGCAAGCATGGCAAGCTTACTAGGTACCATTATAACCTGATCTCAGCAGAACCCTGAATCATTCAAGCAACTATTCTGATGAGCCAAGTTCAGGCTGTCCAATAAAGCTCAACAGTGCAGATCATAAGTACTAAATTCATATCGTTTGGCACATTTATACTTTTTCTCCTGCCAATGGGGTTTATTCTAGACATCTACTATTGTCATATGTCAAAGCTACCAAGACTGGTTTCTTTGGCATTTTCTAAAAGTTGCTGCTTTGCTATGTTTTAAGAAAAGCAGTTCTCCTAAGAGTCAGGTAAACAAGCACTGTAATTGATTAGAAGGACAAGTGTTGAAATTGAAGTCACATCCATTTAATAAATGTTTGGTGCACAAAAACTTGCAATAATACCATACACTGCGTTCCCTTAGCATTTCGCTGGGTGAAGAATGGTCACATTTTCTCAATGGAAATTACATGCTTCCCAGCTGTTTGCAATAATCAATGTGCCAAGACTGCATGCTTACTCGGGGAAAAGAATCAAAATAAAGAAATAGATCAGTCTGCAGCCTTGTTTCTAGGAGGATGAATGCAAACTGTGGCAACCATTTCTGCAAAAGAAAAGAACTCAGGTGATAATGGAATGCCCCCATATACCTTTCATATTGATCTTGTCCACAGACATACATTCATTAGCACGGTGACTCTGTCTACATGAAGCAACTGGGGTTAGAATATGGAAGACTGGTTGTTAGAGTTGTGATGGGTAAATCCCTCCCTCTCCCCAGCTCCCTTCAGAATCTGTTCAATTAGGTTTTGGGGGGGTTTGTGAGCTTTTTAAAGAAAAGATTGCCTTGTTACAAGTGTTTTTGGAAAAACATACTTGTTTCCCATAACTTCTCTCCTGACCCATAATTTTGGCAGATACGTGCTAATGGTGCCATGTTTGTGCATGTGACATAGGAACAAGACCAAAACCTCTGCTTCTGTCCTCTACCTTTGCCCTCTCCAAATAAAGGTACAAATAAAGCATTTGCAGAGTTCTGCAATCAGACTAACACCCAGTAGCTGGAATGGCTCTGAAAGAGAAGCCTATAGCACAGAGAATGAAATCTAGCTGTATGTCAGCAATGTGATTGTAGGGAACACTGCACAGAAATGCCAATCAGAGTTGATTGGCATCAGAAACAGTCAGTTAGATGCATGGGCAAGACTCTCTGGGACTTGTTAGATATGTCCAACTCTGAATATGGTAGCCCCACTGCTGTCAGGGAGCATGAGGGTCAACGAGAAACAGGGCACCATGCTGCGGATAAGGGGAATGTGCCCTCAGAAGGGACCTCTTCTTCAGCTGGAGAACGGGTATCCTTTCACACCAAGGAACCATCCCTTGGCAGGGAGAAAGGGGGGGCTCTTGGTAGTTGGATCCAATCCTTAGGCAGGTAGACAGCTGGGTGGTGAACCCACATACTGACCATATGGTGACTTGCCTGCCTGGTGCGAAGGTAGCAGACATTATGCGTGTTGTAGATAGGCTGGTAGACAGTGCTGGTGAGGAGCCAGTGGTCGCGGTACATGTTGGCACCAATGATGTGGGGAAATGCAGTTGTGAGGTCCTGGAGGAAAAATTTAGGCTGCTAGGCAGGAAACTCATGTCCATGACCTCCAAGGTAGCCTTCTCAGAAGTGCTACCTGTTCCATGCACAGGGCCGGAGAGACAGGCACAGATCAGGAGTCTCAATGCATGGATGAGACGATGGTGTTGGGGGGAAGGGTTCAAGTTTGTTAGGCACTGGGATGCTTTTTGGAACAAGAGGAAGCTGTACAAAAGAGACGGTCTCCACTTGTCCCGAGAAGGAACCAGGCTGTTGGTGCTTAAAATCAAAAAGGTGGCAGAGGAATTTTTAAACTGAATA
>NW_015167213.1:50431-56667 GCF_001447785.1 Gekko japonicus
CAAGATGACCAAGGGGTAAAAGGAGTACTGAAGGATGATAGGGAAATGGCTGAGAAGCTGAATATATTTTTTGCCTCTGTCTTCACTGTGGAAGATGAGAAGTGCTTGCCCAGTCCAGAACTGCTGATTTCGGGAGGGGTGTTGAAAGACCTGAGTCAGATTGAGATGACAAGAGAGGAGGTCCTACAATTGATAGACAACTTAAAAACTGATAAATCAACAGGCCCAGATGGCATACATCTAAGAGTTCTGAAAGAACTCAAATGTGAACTTCTGGATCTCCTGACAAAAAAAATGTAATCTTTCATTAAAATCTGCCTCCATTCCTGAGGACTGGAAGGTAGCTAATGTCACTCCCATTTTAAAAAGGGTTCCAGAGGAGATCCGGGAAATTACAGGCCAGTCAGTCTGACGTTGATACCGAGTAAGTTGGTAGAAACTGTTATTAAGGAAAGAATTAGTAGGCACATTGATGAACAAAAACTATTGAGGCAGACTCAGCATGGGTTCTGTAAGGGAAGATCTTGTCTCACTAACCTGTTAGTGTTTTTTGACGGACTGAACAACATGTGGACAAGGGGAACCCAATAGATGTTTTTTACCTTGACTTCCAGAAAGCTTTTGATAAAGTTCCTCATTAAAGGTTCCTAAATCACAGGATAAAAAAACAAGTCCTCTTGTGGATCAAAAACTAGCTAATTAATAGGAAATAGAGAGTGAGGATAAATGGGCAATTTTCTCAGTGGAGGGTGGTAAGCAGTGGGGTACCACAGGGATCAGTACTCGGTCCGATGCTTTGTATCTTGTTTATTAATAATTTGGAGTTGGGAGTAAGCAGTGAAGTGGCTAAATTTGCAGATGACAAGAAGTTGTTCAGGGTAGTGAGAACCAGGGAGGATTGTGAGGCACTCCAAAGGGATCTGTCGAGGATGGGCGAGTGGGCGTCAACATGGCAAATTGGGTTCAATGTGGCCAAATGCAAAGTGATGCACATTGGAGCCAAAAATCCTGACTATAAATACATGTTGATGGGGTCCAAACTGGCAGAGGCTAATCAAGAGAGAGATTGTGGAGTCATAGTAGATAACTCAATGAAAATGTCGAGACAGTGTGCGACTACAATAAAAAGGCCAACGCTATGCTGGGAATTATTAGGAAGGGAATTCAAAACAAATCAGCCTGTATCATGATGTCCCTGTATAAATCAATGGTGTGACCTCATTTGCAGTACTGTGTACAGTTCTGGTCACCACACCTCAAAAAGGATATTATAGCATTGGAAAAAGTGCAGAAAAGGGCAACTAGAATGACAAAAGGGTTGGAACACTTTCCCTATGAAGAAAGGTTAAAACGCTTGGGGCTCTTTAGCTTGGAGAAATGATGGCTGAGGGGTGACATGATCGAGGTTTTTGAGATTATGCATGGGATAGAGCAGGTTGAGAAAGTAGTACTTTTTTCCCTTTCTCACAATACAAGAACTCGTGGGCATTCAATGAAATTGCTGAGCAGTTGCGTTAGAACTGATAAAAGGAAGTACTTCTTCACCCCAAGAGTGATTAACACATGGAATTACAAGCATGGACAGCTTCAAGAGAGAATTAGATAAGTATATGGAGCAGAAGTCCATCAGTGGCTATTAGCCACAAGGTATAGACAGGAACTCTCAGACTGGGGCAAGTGATGCTCTGTATTCTTGGTGCTTGGGGGGGGCAACAGTGGGAGGGATTCTAGTGTCCTGTCCCCACTGCTGGGCCTCCTGATGGCACCTGGTATTTTTGGCCACTGTGTGACAGAGTGTTGCACCAGATGGGCCATTGGCCTGATCCAACATTGGCTTCTCTCATGTTCTTATGTTCTTATGATGACGTGCCGTACAACTACGGGCTAACTATTTTGGTTGCATGGTGTTCCTGTCTGGTAGGCATGCTGATAACTTTGTGGTGAACTTACTGGCCAAGCAAACTTAGCCCTAATCAAATTCTGCAACCTGCACATGAGCTGAGCCTTGGAGTGGCTCTCCTTAATGTCACTATCAGAGTAGATTTGTGGCTGAGCAGTAGCCTTTATGGGAGGGAAGGTGGCATGATTTGGATGAGACACTCCTAGAACAGATTACAAAATTCTCAAAGAGACGGGACATGGTGGTTATGGGAGATTTCAGTTATTGGGATATCTGTTGGAAGTCCAACTCTGCTAAAAATGAAAGGTCCAATAAATTCCTGACTTGTCTTGCTGACAACTTCATTTTCCAGAAAGTGGAGGGAAACAAGGAGATCTGCTATCTTGGTCTTGATTCTTACCCATAGGGAAGAACTGGTTGATGAGGTGAAAGTAGCAGGCACCCTAGGTAATAGTGACCATGTAATTTTGGAATTTACAGTCTTGGGGGAGGTAAAAGCTATATGTAGTCAGGAATATAAGTTGGATTTCAGGAAAGCAAATTTTGACAAACGTAAAGTTATGCTGGGTAGAATCCCTTGGTCAGAAATACTTAAGGAGAAGGGAGTTCAAGTGGGATGGGAGTCTCTTAAAAGTGAAATATTGAAGGCACAAACTATTCCCATGAGACCATGCAGGAACGCACAGGTGCAAACTGCTCTGGATCTGGACAATTTGATCATTAATATTCAAGCGGTCAGAATCAGAACTGACAGCATAAAAGTCTGTTTTGAGAATTCTTTTTTTTTTCAAATGTCAGCTTTATAATTCTTTATTTGAATAGCTAGTGGCAGTAGCACAGGGGGAATGATTGCATTTATGCACATATGAAGATATGACAGTTTCCTTCTGGATGGATCTGAGCTGTTTATAGATGCATTGAGCAGCCTGGTGAATGTTCAGCTCCTATTATTGCAACATGCAATCATGACATGAGTTGAACCGATGGGTACTTAAGCATGTCTACTATTCAGCACATATCTACAGAGCTGTGTTCTCCATTTGCTGCCCCTCCCACTTGTTATGAAACTGGAAACTGAAAGCAAAGTGCAGCTGCACACAGATTGCACCATCACCCTGACCTCCCCCAAAAGCCACTGGGCCTTGTCATTTCTGATCCCAAACGTGAAGATAGTGTTGCCATAAAATTTCAGGGGAATCCTAGAACATCCTACTATGTGATGATGTCACTTCCAGTTACACTGCTGGAAGTGACATCATAGTGCCAGAGGATACTCTCTACTTTCCCCCTCCTTGACTTGTGGAGTGGTGACAGGGGACCGAGGCTGATGGCAGGAAACCTGGTTAGCCTACTGGGAGGGAAGTTGTCTTTGATCAATTACCTTTCCAAGATTAACACAGGGTTATCAAATTGATTAATATGCATCTGTCTTTGTGCTAGCAAAATATAGGTTTAAGAAAATTTAATTGATGGAGCAGTGATTGACTGAGAATGGGTCAAATACATTGGGTCAAAACTAGCAGGCACTATGGATGGCTGGGATGTCAAGACTGAGGATAGCTAAAAGGCTTGTGTAGGTGAAAGAGACATCTAGGCAGACCAAAGTAGTCAGCCGTTCCTTCACTGTCAGTCCATTTACCTGCTGCAGCCAAGGCTTTTAGCACCTACATTATTTATGGTCTCTCAGTTGTTGTAGCAGGAAGGGGAAATTTCTGAGTGATATTTCTAATACTTTAACACAGAATCCATGTAGTCACAACATCACTTTGAAGAGAGAAATAAAGCATGGTGAAGGAGACATTCCCCCCCCCCCGGTGACAGTTGAGGCTAGACAGGAAGATGAATATTCTAATTTGTTTCACCCCTTTTCACGTTTGAGAATCCAAAACAATTATGTGAGCATAGGAGCTAACCCAGTGGATCCAGCAGACAAGCCCTACTATCTGGTATAATCAGGAATGATGGGAGTCTTAAATCTGCTCTCAGTGTTTGGGTGCCAGAAATAATTCTATCACAGCCAAGCTAACAAAGCTAGATGTCAGGGGGCTGACTTTGTTGACAGCTGATATACAATTGGACTTAGATGAAACTTTAATTATAAAAGATTTTTCTTAGTTGTTTTCCTTTCTCTCCACCCCATTTTTGCTACTACTACCTCATCTCATATTTCAGACCTCCCTTTCTTGAGTATCTGAATGGTAATTAATTTTCAGTAGTTTTTGAGAGAGAGAGTGAGAGAAGAAGAGATTGGATTTATACCCCACCCTTTACTCGGAGTCTCAGAGTGGCTTACAAACTCCTTTCCCTCCCCCTCCCCACAACAGACACCCTGTGAGGTAGGTGAGGCTGAGAGAGCTCTTTCAAGAACTGCCCTTTCAATGACAGCTCTTATCAGAACTATGGCTTGTCCAAGGTCATCCAGTAGCTGCAAGTGGAGGAGTGGGGAAAGGAGATCTGCTATCTTGGTCTTGATTCTTACCCATAGGGAAGAACTGGTTGATGAGGTGAAAGTAGCAGGCACCCTAGGTAATAGTGACCATGTAATTTTGGAATTTACAGTCTTGGGGGAGGTAAAAGCTATATGTAGTCAGGAATATAAGTTGGATTTCAGGAAAGCAAATTTTGACAAACGTAAAGTTATGCTGGGTAGAATCCCTTGGTCAGAAATACTTAAGGAGAAGGGAGTTCAAGTGGGATGGGAGTCTCTTAAAAGTGAAATATTGAAGGCACAAACTATTCCCATGAGACCATGCAGGAACGCACAGGTGCAAACTGCTCTGGATCTGGACAATTTGATCATTAATATTCAAGCGGTCAGAATCAGAACTGACAGCATAAAAGTCTGTTTTGAGAATTCTTTTTTTTTTCAAATGTCAGCTTTATAATTCTTTATTTGAATAGCTAGTGGCAGTAGCACAGGGGGAATGATTGCATTTATGCACATATGAAGATATGACAGTTTCCTTCTGGATGGATCTGAGCTGTTTATAGATGCATTGAGCAGCCTGGTGAATGTTCAGCTCCTATTATTGCAACATGCAATCATGACATGAGTTGAACCGATGGGTACTTAAGCATGTCTACTATTCAGCACATATCTACAGAGCTGTGTTCTCCATTTGCTGCCCCTCCCACTTGTTATGAAACTGGAAACTGAAAGCAAAGTGCAGCTGCACACAGATTGCACCATCACCCTGACCTCCCCCAAGAGCCACTGGGCCTTGTCATTTCTGATCCCAAACTTGAAGATAGTGTTGCCATAAAATTTCAGGGGAATCCTAGAACATCCTACTATGTGATGATGTCACTTCCAGTTACACTGCTGGAAGTGACATCATAGTGCCAGAGGATACTCTCTACTTTCCCCCTCCTTGACTTGTGGAGTGGTGACAGGGGACTGAGGCTGATGGCAGGAAACCTGATCAGCCTACTGGGAGGGAAGTTGTTTTTGATCAATTACCTTTCCAAGATTAACACAGGGTTATCAAATTGATTAATATGCATCTGTCTTTGTGCTAGCAAAATATAGGTTTAAGAAAATTTAATTGATGGAGCAGTGATTGACTGAGAATGGGTCAAATACATTGGGTCAAAACTAGCAGGCACTATGGATGGCTGGGATGTCAAGACTGAGGATAGCTAAAAGGCTTGTGTAGGTGAAAGAGACATCTAGGCAGACCAAAGTAGTCAGCCGTTCCTTCACTGTCAGTCCATTTACCTGCTGCAGCCAAGGCTTTTAGCACCTACATTATTTATGGTCTCTCAGTTGTTGTAGCAGGAAGGGGAAATTTCTGAGTGATATTTCTAATACTTTAACACAGAATCCATGTAGTCACAACATCACTTTGAAGAGAGAAATAAAGCATGGTGAAGGAGACATTCCCCCCCCCCCGGTGACAGTTGAGGCTAGACAGGAAGATGAATATTCTAATTTGTTTCACCCCTTTTCACGTTTGAGAATCCAAAACAATTATGTGAGCATAGGAGCTAACCCAGTGGATCCAGCAGACAAGCCCTACTATCTGGTATAATCAGGAATGATGGGAGTCTTAAATCTGCTCTCAGTGTTTGGGTGCCAGAAATAATTCTATCACAGCCAAGCTAACAAAGCTAGATGTCAGGGGGCTGACTTTGTTGACAGCTGATATACAATTGGACTTAGATGAAACTTTAATTATAAAAGATTTTTCTTAGTTGTTTTCCTTTCTCTCCACCCCATTTTTGCTACTACTACCTCATCTCATATTTCAGACCTCCCTTTCTTGAGTATCTGAATGGTAATTAATTTTCAGTAGTTTTTGAGAGAGAGAGTGAGAGAAGAAGAGATTGGATTTAT